>NC_057801.1:506892111-507192111 GCF_018294505.1 Triticum aestivum | reverse complement strand
ATTATGGGCTGTTATTACACATTATGTCTCAATACTTATGGCTATTCTCTCTTATTTTACAAGGTTTACCATGAAGAGGGGGGATGCCGGCAGCTGGAATTCTGGCTGGAAAAGGAGCAAATATTGGAAACCTATTCTGCACAGCTCCAAAAATCCTGAAACTCCACGAAAGTTATTTTTGGATTTAATAAGAATTACTGAGCGAAGAAAGCACCTGAGGGGTGATAACCCGCAAGTATACGGGATAGTTGTAGCCTCTTTCGATAAGTAAGAGTGTCGAACCCAACGTGGAGCTAAAGGTAGAACAAATACTCTCTCAAGTCCTATCGGCCACTGATACGACTCTACGCACGCTTGACGTTCGCTTTACCTAAAACAAGTATGAAACTAGAAGTACTTTGTAGGTGTGATAGGATAACTTTGCAAGATAATAAAGAGCACGTAAATATAAACTAGGGGCTGTTTAGATAAAGATGCAATAAAGTAAATATAGCGAGTGTGGAAAGGTGGTGGTAGGAGTTGTGAAATTGTCCCTAAGCAATTGACTATGTTACTAGACCGATAGCAAGTTTTATGTGGGAGAGGCATAAGCTAACATACTTTCTCTACTTGGATCATATGCACTTATGATTGGAACTCTAGAAAGCGTCCGCAACTACTAAAGATTCATTAATGTAAAACCCAACCATAGCATTAAAGTATCAAGTCCCTTTTATCCCATACGCAACAATCCCCTTACTCGGGTTTATGCTTCTGTCACTCAAGCAACCCACCATAAAAGAATCATGAATGTATTGCAACACCCTACAGCGGGAATCCCTCACGCTTGAGCGACACGGAGGGCTCAATAGGACAGCAACATAACCACAAGCAAATTAAATCAAGCATAGCAATTCATCAACCACCAACAAGACAACGATAAATCTACTCAGACATCATTGGATGGCAACACATCATTGGATAATAATATGAAGCATAAAGCACCATGTTCAAGTAGAGGGTATAGCGGGTTGCGGGAGAGTGGACCGCTGTAGATAGAGGGGGGAAGGTGATGGAGATGTTGGTGAAGATGGCAGAGGTGTTGGTGTAGATCGCGGTGATGATGATGGCCCCCGGCGGCGTTCCGGTGCCAATGGAAGCAAGGGGAGAGAGCCCCCCTTCTTATTCTTCTTCCTTGACCTCCTTCCTAGATGGGAGAAGGGTTTCCCCTCTGGTCCTTGGCTCCCATGGCATGGGAGGGGCGAGATCCCCTCCGAGATTGGATCTATCTCTCTGTTTCTGTGTTCTGGAATTCTGCCCTGGCACCGTTTCCTTTATATCTAGAGATCCGTAACTCCGATTGGATTGAAACCTTCGCCCAGATCATTTTTCAAAAATTAGCTTTCTTGCAGCCAAAGAAGGGCATCAACCGCCTTACGGGTGGCCCACGAGGGTGGGGACGCGCCCACTTTAAGTGGGCGTGGGCCCCTATCTCGTGGCCACCTCAGGCATCGTCTCGCGTTGATTCTTCCTCCCAAAAATCACAAATATTCCAAAATAATTCTCCTCCGTTTTTATCCCGTTTGGACTCCATTTGATATGGGGTTTCTGCGAAACATAAAACATGCAACAGACAGGAACTGGCACTGGGCACTGGATCAATATGTTAGTCCCAAAAAATAGTATAGAACTTGCCAAAGGAATATGAAAGTTGTAGAATATTGGCATGGAACAATCAAAAATTATAGATACGACGGAGACATAGCAGCATCCCCAAGCTTAATTCCTGCTCGTCCTCGAGTAGGTAAATGATAAAAAAGATAATTTTTGATGTGGAATGCTACCTAGCATAATCTTCATCATGTGTCTAATCATGGCATGAATATTAAGATACGAGTGATTCAAAGCAATATTCTATCATTTGACATAAAAATAATAATACTTCAAGCATACCAACCAAGCAATTATGTCTTATCGAAATAACATAGCCAAAGAAAACTCATCCCTACAAAATAATATAGTCTGGCTATGCTCCATCTTCATCACACAAAAGCATTCAAATCATGCACAACCCCGATGATGAGCCGAGCAATTGGTTCATACTTTTTAACGCGCTTCAACTTTTTCAACTCTTACGCAATACATGAGCGCAAGCCATGGACATAGCACTATGGTGGTATATGGTGGTGGTTGTGAGGACAAAAAGTGTTGGGGATATTACCACTAGGCGTAAACCGGCCTACTTGGGCCGGGTTAACTTCATTAGTGGTATAAGCAGAGGAAGGCCTAAGGCCTATAGTCGGTTTAGAATCTGTAGCCGTAAACCGACCTGATGTATAACTTGTATTATAAGTTAGGAATAGAGAGATACCAACCGGGATACGAGTATGAACCGGTTGGGACTCTATGGACCGTCGGGCGTCACCCGTGTATATAAGGGGACGACCCGGCGGCGGTTCAGGGAGAAAAAACGACAACTCGAGTCTAGGCGAAGCTTGTTTGCTCCCTAGCCATCGAGTCCACATCAATTCCATCACAACTAGACGTAGGCTTTTACCTTCATCGAAGGGGCCGAACTAGTATAAACCCCTCGTGTCTTTGTGTCCGCTTTAACCCCTTCAAGTAAACTCGTAGCGATGGCTCCACGACTAAGTCCTTTCGCTAGGACATCTGCCGTGACAAATCCACGACAGTTGGCGCCCACCTTGGGGCGATCGCACGATGGTTTGATGATCTTGGAGGGCAAGCTCAAAGGACTCGAAGGCTATGCTGTGGGCCAGATGACCAAGAGTCGTCGTGGCAAGATCTACATCGACGACGCAGGATGGGGTCCCGAGGCCGATTCGATTGAGTACGGGTACCGGGTCCCCTTTGGTGGCATACACGTCTTCATCGGCAAGATCGGTGAGCCTGGGCCTGAGCCGGACATCTGCACCGACCTCGTCGAGACGGCTCAGCGTGCGAGATCTACCCAGGTTAAACCGGCCATGAAGCGTGCCTTCGTTGGAGTCATCCACGGAGGAGAGCGTGAGGACGAATCAGAACACGGTAGCGAGACCATCGTCTATTCCGGCGACGAATCCTCGACCGGAGAGACCGAATCGCTATACCAGTTGCAAGACGATCAGGTTAGGGGCTGTTCCGATGGCGACAGTATTCCGGACCCCCCAGGCCAGATCAACCGGGTTGGAATATTCATGGCCGGCACCCAGGCGGCGAATTATTCTTCGACTGCCGCAGCAATGCTCTCCGGATCAGCAGCGGCAGCGGCAGCAGGGGCAGGAGGCCTTGTGCGCCCGCCGGTTCAAGTCCTATCCGACCTGTTTGATGCACTAGCCGCGCTTATGGCAGAAGCCAATCCGGCAGATCAGGAGGCTCATGATGCAGAGATCGCAAAGGTGAAAGAGCAGATCGTGCAAGCCAAAGCGGATCTGGCAGCAGAAAAGGACAGGATGGCTGCAGAGCGGGCCGCTTTGGACGCCCAGGCCTATAAGCTCCTGCTCGACCAGAATGCATCACGGGAGGTCTTGAAACGGAAGCACAGATCACGCCTGCCGTTAGGGTTTGACCCCCGAAATCTCTTTCACACCCCAGGAGCAGGGCCCAGTAATCCGCCGCAGTACCTGGAGGCAAACCGGATTGAAGCACCAGGGCCAGGAGCGACGGTCCAGCCCCGCCTAATGGAGCCCCCTCAACAGAACATTGTGGCCCCTCTGCTGGTCCCGACACCCCCGGGTCATTATTCGAATCCTATGGACAACCTTGTTGCGGCCGCTGCACGGTTAGAGGCCATCCCAGTCGAAGGGGATTCTTCGCAAGCGATAGAGACGCGCCGGGTTAAGGAGCTGCTCCGGACTGCGCTGATTCAGCAGGAAGCATATTCGTACAGCCGTGATCGGATCCACTCTACACCCCGTCCAAGCCAGAGTTATAGCAGGCGATTGAATGAACCCACCATATCGAGCAATGCGCGAGGCCGTGAAGCAGCCCGTGGTGATAGCCCGGCAGGCGGTGTCCGCGATGCGCATGATGTGGTGGACCGGGCCCGAGCACAAAGGGGGGCCGAGTTAGCAGCACAGGATAATGCGGGTCAACTTACACCGGTTCGTTCTACTACCTTCGCCGGACTAGGAGTCACATCCGCTTTGGGAGTGCCTTGCTTAATCCCTGCTTTACGTAATGTGCGTCTGCCCAAAGATTTCAAGGGTCCACGCAAGGTGCCAAATTACACCGCTGATTTATCCCCTGAAGCATGGGTAGAGAGTTATGAGATGGCCATGGAAATGCTAGACGTGGATGAGGCCGCATGTGAAAAATACTTCACCATGATGCTTGAGGGCACGGCTCGTACTTGGTTAAAGAGCCTACCACCCAATTCTATCAGCTCATGGGCCCAGTTGCGGGCCCGGTTTATACAGAATTTTAAGGATACATGTAAGCAGCCCAAGTCCATAGTAGACCTGGCGGCTTGTGTCCAGGAGGAAGGAGAATCAACGACCCGTTGGGTGCGCCGCGTTTCGGAAATTTTGCACTCATCTGACAGGATTAATGCTGACTCTGCGATCTTAACTCTGGAAGGCAACTGCCGATTTGAGCCTCTAAAATTGAAGTTGGGACGCATGAAGCGGTTCTGTAATGACATGGGAACCCTCATGGCCGCTTTAGTGAAGTATGCCGATTCGGACAGTACCAAGGATCCCGAGCCTGATGATGATGAAGCAGGGAAGGGAAAGAAGAATAGCAACTCCAAACAGCAGCAGTACAAACCGGCGGGTCATGGAAACGGAGGCAAACGCAAGGCGGATAGCAGCATGGATTTTGTGGCCAACACTAATGCACAGGACAGGGGGCAGCGGCGCAGAGGTAAAGCGGCGAATCGTAATGGGGCTCCCAATCCTAACGCAAGCCGTTTGAATTATTTGTTGAATCAGCCTTGCCCAAAGCACGGGACGAAGGAGTCGCCGGCTAACCATCTTTGGAAAGATTGTTATATCATGCAGGAGTTCAAAAACTCTAATGCCTTCCGGTATGATCACGGATCAGGTGGCGGTTCAGGATCCGGTTTCCACGGGCCGGATCACGATGGAGCTTCCGGTTCAGGTCGCAATCAGGGCAGTCACAATCACCAGAATAATTAGAACAGCCAGCAGCAGCAGCAGCAGCAGTCGGGTTATCAGAGCCAGCCAAAACAGTTGAACAATGGGCAATATCATGTTTTCACAACTAGTTTGGATAAACGCGACCGAAAACTCCACAAGCGAGCGGTGAATTCTGTTGAACCGGCCTTACCACGTTACTTGCGCTGGTCGGAGCAGCCTATCATGTGGAGCAGAGAGGATCACCCGCCCCGGGTTGATAATCCGGGCCAGCTAGCATTAGTGGTAGACCCTCAGGTGGGGGGTTATAAATTCACCAAGGTACTCATGGATGGAGGAAGCAGTATTAACATACTGTACTATGAGACATTCCGCCGCATGGGTTTAACAGACAAAGATCTCAGACCGTCGAATACGGTGTTCCATGGTGTGGTGCCTGGCAAATCTGCATATCCTGTTGGTAAGATAGCCCTGGATGTGGCTTTTGGGGACGAGCACGACTCCCGGTCGGAAAAATTAACATTTGAGGTGGTGAAGATCTGGAGCCCGTATCATGCCTTGTTTGGCCGGCCGGCTTACGCCAAATTCATGGCGCGGCCTTGTTATATCTACTTGCAGCTCAAGATGCCGGGTTACAAGGGGACAATAACGGTTCATGGGAGCCGTAGGGTCGCTTTGGAATGTGAGGAAGGTGATGCGGCTTATGCAGAGTCGGTCTGTGCCACGGAGGAGTTGAAGTATTATAAGGACAATGTCGATCCGGCGGATATGACTCCTTTGAAGAAGCCAACTACAGAGCATGATTCAGATCTGAAGTTCAAATCGGCAGCTGAGACCAAGCTTGTTGACTTCGTGCCCGGCGATTCATCCAAGCAGTTCACTGTCAGTACTAATTTGGATCCCAAATAGGAAAGCGCGCTCATCGAGTCCATCCGTGAGAATCGGGACATCTTCGCATGGAAGCCATCCGACATGCCAGGTGTACCGAGGGAACTCGCTGAGCACACTCTTAATGTGGATCCTAAGTATAAACCGGTGAAGCAATTCCTCCGCCGGTTTAACGAAGAAAGGCGAAAGGCCATTGGAGAGGAAGTGGCCAGGCTTTTGGCAGCTGGCTTTATCATTGAGGTGTTCCATCCAGAGTGGCTTGCTAATCCGGTGCTGGTTCTTATGAAAAATGGCACTTGGCGTATGTGTGTGGATTACACAGATCTTAACAGGGCCTGTCCAGCGGATCCTTTTGCCCTCCCCCGCATTGACCAGATCATTGATGCCACGGTAGGTTGTGAGTGTTTGAGTTTTTTGGATGCATACTCTGGATATCATCAGATCAAAATGGCGGTTAAGGACCAGGAGAAAACAGCGTTTATTACTCCCTTTGGAGCCTTCTGCTATGTGTCTATGCCCTTCGGACTCAAGAGTGCCCAAGCCACCTACCAATAGTGTGTACAGAATTGCCTGCATAAACAGATCGGCCGCAAATGTGCATGCCTATGTGGATGATATTTTAGTAAAGTCAAGGCAGAAGGAGACGCTGGTGGATGATTTGAAGGAAACCTTTGACAACTTGCGGGTTTACAAGATGATGCTTAATCCGGCCAAGTGTGTCTTTGGTGTTCCGGCAGGCAAGTTACTGGGTTTCCTGGTGTCTAATAGAGGAATTGAGGCTAATCCGGAGAAGATTACAGCTATCACCTCCTTGGCTAAACCGAAGTGCATCAATGATGTTCAGCGTTTGGCAGGCCGAATCGCCGCACTAAGCCGGTTTATCAGCCGCCTCGGAGAGAAGGCCATTCCTTTGTACCAAATGCTGAGGAAGACAGACCATTTCATTTGGAGTCCGGCTGCTGATGAAGCATTTGAGGACCTGAAGCGGCAGTTAGCCAATCCGCCTGTTCTTGCAGCTCCGGTCGACAAGGAGCCACTGTTATTATACGTAGCGGCCAATGCTCGGGCAGTTAGCGTGGCTATTGTGGTGGAACGCAAAGAGGCAGGCAAGGAATATCCGGTTCAGCGGCCGGTTTATTATATCAGCGAGGTGCTTATTGAATCCAAGCAAAGGTATCCGCATTGGCAGAAGCTGGTCTATGGTGTTTTTATGGCCAGTCGGAAGTTGAAGCAGTATTTTCAAGGGCACCCCATCACAGTGGTCAGTTCAGCTCCCTTGGGTGATATTATACAGAACCGGGAGGCGACTGGCCGGATTGCCAAGTGGGCTATAGAGCTTGGGCCACACGGACTGAAGTATGTGCCTCGGACGGCAGTGAAGTCTCAAGCACTTGTTGATTTCATCAATGACTGGACGGAGTTACAAGCACCAGAGGAGAAGCCGGATCACACATATTGGACTATTCATTTTGACGGATCCAGGCAATTGGAAGGCTCGGGGGCTGGAGTCGTATTAACTTCCCCACGAGGTGATAAGTTTTGTTATGTTCTCCGCTTAATGTTCCCTTGTACTAATAATGCAGCTGAGTACGAAGCCTTGCTCCATGGTCTCCGGATGGCTAAAGAGATGAATTTAAGCCGGGTTAAGTGCTTTGGTGACTCGGACCTAGTGGCTCAACAGGTGTCTGGCACTTGGGATTCTAAGGACCCGCTCATGGCTGCATATCGTCGGGAAGTGGATAATATTGCAGGTTGTTTCAAGGGTTATCAAGTGGATCATGTGGACCGTCGGAAGAATGAAGCGGCGGATGCTTTAAGCCGGTTGGGCTCTCAGCGTAAACCGGTCCCGCCTAACGTCTTTTTGGACGTGTTGCACAACCCGTCAGTCAAGCTCCCAGGTGAAGCGGATTTGGCTATTCCTGATCCGGAGGCTCAATTGGTGGCAGCCCTGCATGTTATTCCGGATTGGACAGTTCCTTATCTTGCGTACATGAACCGGGGGGAGTTACCAGAGGATGAGATTCTAGCCAGGCAGATAGTCCGGCGATCCAAGTCTATGACGATTGTCAATGGTGAATTACATCATTGCAGTGTATCAGGGGCGTTTCAACGTTGTGTTTCTCCTGAGGAAGGCTGTGAAATCTTAAGAGAAATCCATGAAGGGGATTGTGGACACCACGCCGGTTCAAAGTCTCTGGTGGCAAAGGCGTTTCGTCACGGGTTCTACTGGTTGACAGCGCATGCTGACGCGGAGGACTTGGTTAAACGGTGTGATGGATGTCAGAAATTTTCAAGGCGTGCTCATGTGCCGGCTCAAGAATTGAGGATGATCCCAATAACATGGCCGTTTGCAACTTGGGGGCTGGATATGGTTGGACCTTTTAAAAGATCCAAGGATAAGAAAACCCACCTTTTGGTAGCAGTTGATAAATTTACCAAGTGGGTTGAAGCGGAGCCTGTCAGCAAGTGCGATGCAGCAACAGCGGTGCAGTTCATCAAAAGGATAATTTTCCGGTTTGGCTTTCCGCACAGTATCATTACTGACAATGGTACCAATTTATCCAAGGGGGCTATGAAGGAGTTCTGTAAGCGTGAGCACATCCGACTTGACGTGTCATCGGTAGCGCACCCCCAGTCCAATGGACAGGCCGAACGAGCTAATCAAGAGATCTTGCGAGGCATCAGACCCCGGCTTATGGTCCCATTGCAAAGGACGCCGGGATGTTGGGTTGAAGAGCTACCATCTGTGCTCTGGAGTATCAATACTACACCAAACCGGTCCACAGGTTACACACCATTTTTTATGGTCTATGGAGCAGAGGCAGTTCTCCCTAGTGATATCCGGCACGATTCGCCTCGTGTGGCGGCTTATGTTGAAGCGGGCAATGAGACAGCACGGCAAGACGCTTTGGACCTATTGGACAAGGAGCGTGATATAGCGGCTGCCCGTTCGGCGATTTACCAGCAAGATCTTCGTCGCTATCACAGTCGCCGGGTTAGAACCAGAACTTTTCAAGAAGGAGATTTGGTGCTTCGACTAACCCAGGACCAGACAGATATGCACAAGTTATCCCCACCTTGGGAAGGACCTTTCGTGGTCAGCAAGAATCTGCACAACGGGTCGTATTATCTGATTGATATTCGAGAGCATCAAGACTCACGTACATCAGAGGAGGAGACCAACAGGCCGTGGAATATAGCTCATCTTCGGCCTTACTATACTTGAGCCATCGGCTCTATCTATGTACATATCATGACAATGTATATATTATCTTTGATATATCAAACCGGAGCCTCAGCTAAAGCGGGGTCTCTGTCTTTCTCATCATGCGAGGTTACACGGAGTGGTTCTGTTTAAAGCGGCCTCCGGTTTACCCCTTGACATTTGTTTTTTATATATCACTGGGGGCCTTGGTCGTGTCCGAACCAACGCGACACCCTTTGATAGGCGACAGCCACCAGATCATTTGGGGACATGGTCAAGTCTGAACCAGTCACGCCTCTTGGTCGGCCTAAGGCCACAAAATCACTTGGGGGCATGGTCGAACCCGAACCATTGCCACGCCTCTTGATCTGGCATATATGCCACGAATCATTTGGGGACCTGGCTGACTTGAATCATTGTCACTCCTATTGGGGGCCTTGATCCTGTCCGACCATGGTAATACCATCTGATCAGCTCAGTATAGCATATTTTTGCAAATGGTTTTTATCATTGCCTTTGCTTCCATGTTATTTTCATGGTTTGTTTTTATTTGCTTTTGTCGGATTTCTTTTATGTCGACAAACACCTTTTTTCCGATTCAGCCGATGGATTTGATTCCCCTTTAATCCGGAGGAGTATGCCCGGTTTACCTTTTCCTGTTAACATCATGGAGTAACAAGGGGGCTCGTATTGATTCAGTACGGTTTATACGGGAGCTATTTTCTCCCACCTTTTTTCTTTTGACGGTAATGGTTTATAAAACCGCCGCTTCAGGCTTGGCTAAGCCAGCTTCATACCCAAACATGGCAGGTATTTATGTATCATATATTTGTTATATTACTGATACACATATCAGGATCATAAACCGGCTGGCGGTATAACCGCCACCGAAGTTCAAATTTTTCTGATTGCAGGAAATATGAATTGGAGTTCTTCAAACGAAAGCTTCAGTACTTATGCACGAAGGCATATTCCAGTTAGAAGCATTAACTATCCTATTACAGGGCAGCACGGTACCCAAATAAGATCATTGTTCTTTTCGGAAGATGTCACAAACAGCTCTCCAAACCGGCTTCTGGTTCAAGCCTGCTCCTCATCCTCCGCCGCTTCAGCTTCCTCGTCTCTACCCATTGGCTGGAAATCAACAGTGGTCCAGTCGATTCCCATTAAAGCTTGGAAAACAGCCTCTTCATGGATCAGGGAAGACGGTTCAATATCAGGAGCATAAGTGTGCTTACGGATTGGAGGGATCAGATTCTCCGCTTCAACAGTTGGGGCAGGCACTCGCTTGTTTTGCTCGTTATATTGCGCTTGATAATGCGTCAAATCTGCCTCTTCAGCTAGCTGGCAAGCCAGAGGGCGCACTGCACGGTTTATTGCCCTTAAATCCTCTTCGTTGAATTCAGAGCCATCTTCTTTCAGGCTGGGATAGCCTTGAGCTGCTTCCACAGGATCAAAATCTGGCACCCATGCCTTTGCCCGGATTAAGGCATTGATGGCTCCGGTTCGGGCAGCGGATTTTTTCAGTTCCTCAATCCAGGCTGGAAGCATTGACAACTTGCTAAGAGTGTCCTGGATTAAAGAGGGCGCCGGATTGTTGTGAGAAGCTGTGGTGATGATCCGTTGGGCTCCGGTATACAATTGTTCCACCAAGGTGTAGGCAGCTTTCAATTTCTTCCGCACATCATTTCCTAAGTGCCCAATACGTGTGCCTACAACAAGATTGGAATGGTCTCAAACCGGATTTACGCTACAGCAGGTTCAAATTATCACAGAAGTTACAAGGAGCTTACCAAAGATTGCAGCAGTCATGGAGTGTATTTGCCGCTGTACGGCCGTCAGTTCATCCACCACCGGTTTAAGGGCAGCTTCAGCATTTTCCGCTCTTTTGGTTAAACCGGCCTTCTCAGTGGCCCAGTCAGCCCGCTCTTTCTTGAAGCCTTCTTTCAGCCGTTCAGCAGTGCTCAAAGCGCTGGTTAATTCTTGCTTTGCCTTATCTGTTTCAGCCTGCTGGGTTTTCAAGGCCTCCTGCAAATCGGCAACTCGGTCCTCTTTGATTTTCACCTCAGCCTGCACACAGACAGCGTTTAAGCTTTGCACAGGCGATCCAAGGAGTTGAAGTATCAACCACATAACAAAGTTATATGCCTCACACTTGGGGGCTAATGCACCTTCAATTTTTATATATTACTCGATTACAAAGTCCCAATCTCAATACAAGTATTCAACTTGGCACTTGGGGGCTAATGGATATTTGATCAAGTTATGTTCTACGGACAGTTCTCTATTGGAGCCCCGGTTTACTTATGCTAAGTTAGACCGGTTCTTGCGGGCTATACCGATTGGTTTCAAGAATGTTCAGGATCAAGTCCCAGTTTGACCAACGTTACAAACCGGCCCTTGGGGGCTGGAAGGATGGAGGTAATGGCAGCAACGAAAGAAGTAAGTTACCTCAAATTTATCCCTCATCATTTTGACCAGGCCAGCTTCACAGTCATGACTAGTGTAAAGCCGGTTTAAATAGCCGGAGTGAAGATCTTGGGCACTCAGAGCAGCATATGTCTCTAGTTCAACATCCCATTTTCCTTTGTTCAAAGCGGAAAAAGTCCTCTTTGATGGTATGCTTGGTAAGGGTGACAGGATTCCC
The DNA here is from genome assembly GCF_018294505.1 of Triticum aestivum. NCBI lineage: Eukaryota > Viridiplantae > Streptophyta > Magnoliopsida > Poales > Poaceae > Triticum > Triticum aestivum. Next base: position 507,180,296 of record NC_057801.1, on the reverse strand, counting down.
GGGTTCAGAGCGGCCCACACCGGTAATCACAACATCATCATCTTTGGACTCGCCAGTTTGTGTTGGTGCGGCCGTTTGGTCAGCAGGAGTGTAGGATTTCTCAATCTGGATGGAGTTGGCAGGCGGATCAGCAGAGGCTGGAGTATTAACAAGCCCTTCTTCGGGAATAACGTCGTCTTGCAAAGGAGGATCATTGGGGATATCTTCAGAAGTAAACATTTCACGATCCGGCGCTTGGTCATGTTCTGGGGCCACATCTTCTTCAGCCGCTTTATCCAGGCGGGCCTTCTTGCTTGGTTTCGGTTTAGCCCTGAAAGAAAAACAAAAAGTCAAGGAAAAGCATAAGCCATTATGCGGTATACTGGAAGCATATGTTCAGTTTAACTTACCCAGCAACTGTTTTCAAAGGTGGTAACTGAGTGGCCGACGATTCACCAGACGATGAATGAGAAGTGACCTGATAATCGGAGTCGGATGGATTAAGAGGTTGACGGAAGAAACCCGCTTTAGGATTTAAATCAATAAAAAGGTCGGAGACCTCGGAGCGGCGTTTTCGAACCGGACTGTTCGGTAAACCGGCAGAGGTAACTACCTGGCCACTGTGCCGGGTTGTGCGGCGAGCTTCGTGTTGCTGGGTCTTCATAAGAAATTGGGAATCCAGATAAGCAAGAGGATGAGAAAATTTAACTTTCCGGTTTGCCCGGCGAAATTTTGGCAAAGGCAAGATTTCTGAATCGGAAGAGAGAATGGTTACCTCAACGAATCCCGCATTGCTGGCTTCAGCGTCATCCTGACAAGCATCATCATCAATAAGGCGTGTAAAAAGCAAGCCAAGTGAATCAAGTTCTACCTCAAGATCCGGATTACCCACATCATCATCAATGGCTGGGTCAGATGAAGCGGTGGTTTTTCTCTTATGAGCTGGTTTCTTGATAACCTTGGTCTTGGGCCGGGTTGGCCGTCCTGCCTTCTCCGTTTTATCTTGAGGAAGCTTCTTGCTCCAAAACGGATTATCACTCTGAGTCAGCAATAATTAAATGTCAAACATATAAAGCAGTAACCGGTTCAACAATAGAGCAATTAAAATATTACCGCTGGCGGTTTGTTGGTGGTGCAGTAAGGAGGCAGACCGGTTTGAGCACAGAGGTGCTCCGGTTCATTCAGCATCTTTTTCACAGATTCTGTGACTTCGTCATCGGGAGTTGGATTTTAGTGTGTCGGAGTGGGTCATCGACACTATCAGTATACTTGCACATCAAATTGGAGCGCCGGCTCAGAGGCAGTATGCTCCATGATATCCAACAGCGTGCAAGATCTATTCCCGTTAAACCGTTGGCCATGAAGGCCCGGAGCTTGGACAGTTGAGGAGCATATTTAATTCTCTCCTTGGCGCTTAGCCTTTGTGGAAAAGGGTGAGTGTTGCTGAGCCGTTCCGGATGGAAGCCAGGCAAGGGATTTTCATTGTCAGGGGAGGTATCCTTGCAATAAAACCAAGTTGCGTTCCACTCCTTGGGGTGAGTATGGAGTTTGACGTGGGGATAGGTGATTTCTTTCCTTTTCTGAATGGCCATACCGCCCAGTTCGGTATTAGGGCCGTCAGTGAATTCAGTATGGCGGTTCAGATGAAAGAGATCTCTAAATAACTCGGCTGAAGGCTCCTCTTGAAGGTATGCCTCAGAAAGTACTTGAAAGTGACATAGATTGGTGACGGAGTTGGGGCCAATATCCTGTGGACGGAGTTGAAAGTTGGCTAACACATCCCGATAAAATTTAGAGCCGGGCGGTTTGAAGCCCCGGGCCATATGATCTGCGAAGACCACGACCTCTCCTTCCTGGGGCGTAGGAGGACATTCATCTCCAGGAACCCTCCAGTGGATCGTATCTTTACTATCCAAAGCGCCGATCAGGACTAGATCATCCAACTGTGATTCTGTGACGCGAGAGGGAACCCAGTTGCACTCATACACTTGTTTTGCCATGACGAGATCTACAAGAAATAGGTAATCCAGTTCAAGGACATGCCGGATAAAAAAGGTGTTAATCTAACTACGATAAACCGGCGGCCGTACCTATAAACCGGTTTTCTACAATGCGGCGTCAAATGGATTCTGGCGGTTCAACCAGGGGACTAATGATAGATACCGGTTTAGCAGTTTTTTCTATGGTAAAGTTAAACCGCCTGATCTAGGCGTCGGAAGCAATTGAAGCTATGGATAATTATGTATGCAGAAACAAGTTTCACAAAATCGAGTTACAGCCGCGGATCTACAGCAAGCTCACAAAACTAGGAAATATTTCGAAGAGTAAGGTGGAAACAGAAGTGAACCATTGAGCGGATATGTGCGGGAGATCTATGGGATTAGATGAGAAGTTGCAAGCGGATGCTTAGGGATCGCTACTGAACACAGCAAGAGTTCGCGGATTCATTCAAGATCAGAGAACAGATATGAGCGCGTGATGAACACAGCACGAACACGGAACCCTAAGAACGGATCTAGGTTAAGAAGAGGAGAAAGCTTACCGGGAATGAAGAAAATGCGGGAAGGTGCCGCAATACTATGGTACGTTCAGGTTGATGCAGCGACCTGAGGCGAGGCAGAGGTCGACGGCGGTGGCGGAGCTCCAAAGCCGGTGACGTGAGGAAGAAGAAGAAGAAGGGACAAAGGGGAAAGGAAAGAAATGACCCTTCGGTCTTATTTATAAGGCAACCGAGCTAGGTCAAGCGCGCGGATCCAGGAGCTGTTATTAAGAGGGCATTATAAATTTCATGATGACGTCATGCCAGTTTACAGTAACCAAAACTGATGACGTCATGCCGGTTTATAGCAACCGAAAATGATGACGACATGAAGGTTTACCAATTACCAGAAGATATCCAAGATGCAAGATTTTGTGAAGGATTGACATGAACCAGTTCAAATCAATCTGGGGCCTAATGTTGGGGATATTACCACTAGGCGTAAACCGGCCTACTTGGGCCGGGTTAACTTCATTAGTGGTATAAGCAGAGGAAGGCCTAAGGCCTATAGTCGGTTTAGAATCTGTAGCCGTAAACCGACCTGATGTATAACTTGTATTATAAGTTAGGAATAGAGAGATACCAACCGGGATACGAGTATGAACCGGTTGGGACTCTATGGACCGTCGGGCGTCACCCGTGTATATAAGGGGACGACCCGGCGGCGGTTCAGGGAGAAAAAACGACAACTCGAGTCTAGGCGAAGCTTGTTTGCTCCCTAGCCATCGAGTCCACATCAATTCCATCACAACTAGACATAGGCTTTTACCTTCATCGAAGGGGCCGAACTAGTATAAAACCCTCGTGTCTTTGTGTCCGCTTTAACCCCTTCAAGTAAACTCGTAGCGATGGCTCCACGACTAAGTCCCTTTGCTAGGACATCTGCCGTGACAAATCCACGACAAAAAGGGAGAAGATAGTCTCACATCAACTAGGCGTATCAACGGGCTATGGAGATGCCCATCAATAGATATCAATGTGAGTAAGTAGGGATTGCCATGCAACGGATGCACTAGAGCTATAAATATATGAAAGCTCAACAAAAGAACCTAAGTGGGTGTGCATCCAACTTGCTTGCTCGAAGACCTAGGGCATTTTGAGGAAGCCCATCATTAGAATATATAAGCCAAGTTATATAATGAAAAATTCCCACTAGTATATGAAAGTGAAAGCATAGGAGACTCTCTCTATGAATAACATGATGCCACTCTGAAGCACAAGTGTGGTAAAAGGATAGTAACATTACCCCTTCTCTCTTTTTCTCTCATTTTTTATTTTATTTTCTTTTCTTTTTTTCTTTTTTCTTTTTTGGTGGGCTTCTTTGGCCTCTTTTTTTATTTGGGCTTCTTTGGCCTCTTTTATTTTTCATAAAGTCCGGAGTCTCATCCCGACTTGTGGGGGAATCATAGTGTCCTTCATCCATTCCTCACTGGGGCAATGCTCTAATAATGATGATCATCACACTTTTATTTACTTACAACTCAATATTACTCGATATCTCGAACAAAGATATGACTCTATATGAATTCTTCCGGCGGTGTACCGGGATGTGCAATGATCTAGCATAGCAATGACATTAAAAAATGGACAAGCCATGAAAACATCATGCTAGCTATCTTACGATCATGCAAAGCAATATGACAATGATGGAACATGTCATAATAACAGAACGGTGGAAAGTTGCATGGCAATATATCTCGGAATGGCTATGGAAATGTCATAATAGGTAGGTATGGTGGCTATTTTGAGGAAGGTAAATAATGTGTTCATGATACCGGCGAAAGCTGCGCGGCACAATAGAGGCTAGCAAAGTGGAAGGGTGAGTGTGCGTATATCCATGGACTCACATTAGTCATAAAGAACTCATATACTTATTGCAAAAGTCTACTTAGCCCTCGAAGCAAAGTACTACTACGCATGCCCCTAGGGGGATAGATTGGTAGGAAAAGACCATCGCTCGTCCCCGACTGCCACTCATAAGGAAGACAATCAAAAAACACTTCATGCTCCAACTTCATTACATAACGGTTCACCATACGTGCATGCTACGGGACTTGCAAACCTCAACACAAGTATTTCTCAATTTCACAATTACTCAACTAGCACGACTCTAATATCACCACCTTTATATCGCAAAACTATTTCAAGGAATCAAACATATCATATTCAGTGATCTACAAGTTTATGTAGGATTTTATGACTAACCATGTGAATGACCAGTTCCTGTCATCTCTATAAAAAGATATAAATGAAGCAAGAGAGTTTAATTCTTTCTACAAAAGATATGCCCACGCTCTAACAAATATAAGTGAAGAAAAAGAGCATTCTACAAATGGCGGTTTTCTATGTGAAGAGAAACAGGCAATCCAGACTTCAAATGATATAAGTGAAGCACATGAAGCATTCTATAAAGCCATACTCAAAAGATATAAGTGAAGTGCAATGAGCATTCTATACATCAACCAAGGACTATCTCATACCAGCATGGTGCATAAAAGAAAAGTGAAAACTAAATGCAAAAGACGCTCCAAGACTTGCACATAATGCATGAATGAAACGAATCCGAAAACATACCGATACTTGTTGAAGAAAGAGGGGATGCCTTCCGGGGCATCCCCAAGCTTAGACGCTTGAGTCTCCTTGAATATTTACTTGGGGTGCCTTGGGAATCCCCAAGCTTCATCTCTTTCCTCTCTTCCTTTTCCTCATATCGAAACCTCCTCAATTAGACACTTCATCCACACAAAACTTCAACAGAAAACTCGGTAAGATCCGTTAGTATAATAAAGCAAATCACTACTCTAACTACTGTTGCAAACCAATTCATATTTTGTTTTTGCATTGTGTATACTGTAATATAACTTTTCCATGGCTTAATCCACTGATATAAATTGATAGATTCATCAAAACAAGCAAACTATGCATCAAAAACAGAATCTGTCAAAAACAGAACAGTCTGTAGCAATCTGAACATTCACCATACTTATTGTACCCCAAAAATTCTACCAAAATTAGGAAAAACAAATAATTTGTACAGAAAGACATTGCAAAAGGAATCAGAATCAATTGAAGTTCCAGGTAAAAATGTAAAATCGAGCACTATAGCCAAAGTTTCTGTCCTGCACCGTACAAACCAACAAGCATTGTAAACATCCTGAAGGCAAACCTTGGCACATTATTTTTATAATACAATGGAATTGTACAAGGGTATATTCATTTTTGATGAAAAGTTTCTGTAATCAAGATTCAGAAAGTTTCCGTGAGCATGAACAAAGTTCAAGGAGCTCTCCCACTTCAACAATGCTTGTCTTTCTTACTTTCACTTTCCTTTTTGAAAAGTTTTTAGGTTACCCTATTTATTTTTTTTGTTTTTAAACTATATAAATGCACTCAACAGAAATAAATGACTCTCTAAAAATTCTGGCTTGTCTCCCTGGCAGCGCTTTCTTTAAAGCCATTAAGCTAGGCATATAGTGCTCAAGTAATGGATCCACCCGTATCCCAAGGTATATCAAAGCCAATTTTAATTAACAATGATTTGTAATTTAGTAGTGAGCACAAATTAACATATATCAAGCAATGACGAAGTCTAACTCTCTTCCTATGCATCGGCATGTCATAAAAGAACAATTCATGCACACATAGTAAAGGCCAATGCATAGTATAAACAGTTTCTTGCAATTTTATCGTGTTGGAAACATAAAGAGGCGGAGATATAGTTCCTCTCTCATAATAATTGCAAGTAGGAGTAGCAAGCACATGCATATTATATTCATAAAAATCATCATGTGCAACGGTAAAAGGCAACCCATCAATATAACCCTTAATAAGCGCAAACTTCTCCGATATAGTGTAGTTTGGAGAATTCAAAAAGATAATAGGACTATCATGCGTGGGTGCAATAGCAACAATTTCATGTTTAACATAAGGAACTATAGCAAGTTCATCTCCATAAGCATAATTCATATTGGTATCTTGGCCACAAGCATAGCAAGTATCATCAAAAAGGGATATTTCAAGAGAATCAACGGGATCATAGCAATCATCATAGCAATCATCATAGCAATCATCCTTCGGTAAGCACGAAGGGGAATTAAACAATGTATGAGTTGGAGAGTTACTCTCATTAGAAGGTGGGCACGGGTGATCAATCCACTCTTCCTCCTTTTGTTCTTCGCTCTCCTCATCATCTTTTTCATCCAATGGGCTCACAGTTTCATCAATTTCTTCTTCCATAGCTTCCTGCAAAATATTATTCTCTTCTTGGACAGCGGAGAATTTCTCAATATATAGTTTAACATAGGCATTAGAAGCATAATTATCATAACAATATTCAAGTATGGCAAAATTTTCAGATTTGTAAAGAGTAGCATCATATTTTTCAATAAAAAAAGCAACAAATTCTTCAATTTGTTGAACATCATAGTAATTATAAACACCCTTAGCATACGAATATACGATTCCATTAGCAATAAACTCACATTGGTAGGGAAGGTCTTTCTTAGGGTTTTCAAAACAACAAGTAACATCATATATTTCACATAAATTCCAAGCATAGCATTGCAAACATTGAATTTGATCCCATAATAGTTTCCCTTTTCTAGATATACGGTGTCGCACATAACAAGCATGTTCATCTAAAGATTTGCCCTCAACTAAGCTAGATGGGGTTTCAGCACGAGCACAAAGGGATCGAAGATGATCCAAGTAAAAAGCTTCAGTAGTGTGATAGATTTTGAGTGGTTCTTCAACCATTGGTGTGGTAGGTACAACTAATTTTTTTGGTATTTTTCGTACCCATAACTAAAGATAGAAAACAACTAAGAACAGCAAATAAAAATTACTTAGTGATAAAGCAAACAAGCACACACGAGAATATTCACCCCACGCTATGACTCCCCGGCAACGGCGCCAGAAAAAGGTCTTGATAACCCGCAAGTATACGGGATAGTTGTAGCCTCTTTCGATAAGTAAGAGTGTCGAACCCAACGACGAGCTAAAGGTAGAACAAATACTCTCTCAAGTCCTATCGGCCACTGATACGACTCTACGCACGCTTGGCGTTCGCTTTACCTAGAACAAGCATGAAACTAGATGTACTTTGTAGGTGTGATAGGATAACTTTGCAAGATAATAAAGAGCAGTAAATATAAACTAGTGGCTGTTTAGATAAAGATGCAATAAAGTAAATATAGTGAGTGTGGAAAGGTGGTGGTAGGAGTTGTGAAATTGTCCCTAAGCAATTGACTACGTTACTAGACCGATAGCAAGTTTTATGTGGGAGAGGCATAAGCTAACATACTTTCTCTACTTGGATCATATGCACTTATGATTGGAACTCTAGCAAGAGTCCGCAACTACTAAAGATTCATTAAGGTAAAACCCAACCATAGCATTAAAGTATCAAGTCCCCTTTATCCCATATGCAACAATCCCCTTACTCGGGTTTATGCTTCTGTCACTCAAGCAACCCACCATAAAAGAATCATGAACATATTGCAACACGCTACAGCAGGAACCCCTCACACTTGCACGACACGAAGGGCACAATAGGACAGCAACATAACCACAAGCAAATTAAATCAATCATAGCAATTCATCAACCACCAATAGGAAAACAAAAAATCTACTCAGACATCATAGGATGGCAACACATCATTGGATAATAATATGAAGCATAAAGCACCATGTTCAAGTAGAGGGTACATCGGGTTGCGGGAGAGTGGACCACTGTAGATAGATGGGGGAAGGTGATGGAGATGTTGGTGAAGATGGCGGAGGTGTTGGTGTAGATCGCGGTGATGATGATGGCCCCCGGCGGTGTTCCGGCGCAACCGGAAGCAAGGGGGAGAGAGCCCCGCTTCTTCTTCTTCTTCCTTGACCTCCTCCCTAGATGGGAGAAGGGTTTCCCCTTTCGTCCTTGGCTCCCATGGCTTGGGAGGAGCAAGAGCACCTCCGAGATTGGATCTATCTCTCTGTTTCTGCGTTCTAGAATTCTGCCCTGACACCGTTTCCTTTATATCTGGAGATCCGTAACTCCGATTGGATTGAAACCTTCACCCAGATCGTTTTCCAAAAATTAGCTTTCTTGCGGCCCAACAAGGGCATCAACCACCTTACGGGTGGCCCACGAGGGTGGGGGCGCGCCCACTTTAAGTGGGTGTGGGCCCCTATCTCGTGGCCACCTCGGGCATCGTCTCGCGTTGATTCTTCCTCCGAAAAATCACAAATATTCCAAAATAATTCTCCGTCCGTTTTTATACCGTTTGGACTCCATTTGATATGGGGTTTCTGCGAAACATAAAACATGCAACAGACAGGAACTGGCACTGGGCACTGGATCAATATGTTAGTCCCAAAAAATAGTATAAAAAGTTGCCAAAGGAATATGAAAGTTGTAGAATATTGGCATGGAACAATCAAAAATTATAGACACGACGGAGACGTATCAAGGGGGCCCACACCCTGGCCAGGAGGGTGGGTGGCGCGCCCACCCCTACTAGGCACGCCCCCTGTCTCCTGGGCCCCCCTGGTGGCCCTCTGGTGCCCATCTTATGCTATATGAAGGCTTTTACCCTGGAAAAAATCAGAGGCAAGCTTACGGGACGAAACTCCGCCGCCACGAAGCAGAACCTTGGCGGAACCAATCTAGGCCTCCGGCAGAGCTGTTCTGCTGGGGAAACTTCCCTCTAGGAGGGGGAAACCATCACCATCATCATCACCAACGATCCTCTCATCGGGAGGGGGTCAATCTCCATCAACATCTTCACCAACACCATCTCCTCTCAAACCCTAGTTCATCTTTTGTATCGAATCTTGTATCCAAAACCACAAATTGGTACCTGTGGGTTGCTAGTAGTGTTGATTACTCCTTGTAGTTGGTGCTAATTAGTTTACTTGGTGGAAGATTATATGTTCAGATCCTTAATGCATATTATTACTCCTCTGAGTATGAACATGAATATGCTTTGTGAGTAGTTAAGTTTGTTCCTGAGGACATGGGTGAAGTCTTACTATTAGTAGTCATGTGAATTTGGTATTCGTTCGATATTTTGAGATGTATGTTGTCTCTCCTCTAGTAGTGTTATGTGAACGTCGACTACATGACACTTCACCATTATTTGGGCCTAGAGGAAGGCATTGGGAAGTAATAAGTAGATGATGGGTTGCTAGAGTGACAAAAGCTTAAAACCTAGTTTATGCGTTGCTTCGTAAGGGGCTGATTTGGATCCATATGTCTAATGTTGTGGTCAGGTTTACCTTAATACTTATTTTGTAGTTGAGGATGCTTGCAATAGGGGTTAATCATAAGTGGGTTGCTTGCCCAAGTAAGGGCAGTACCCAAGCACCGGTCCACCCACATATCAAATTATCAAAGTACCGAACGCGAATCATATGAGCGTGATGAAAACTAGCTTGACGATAATTCCCATGTGTCCTCGGGAGCTCATTTCTCATTATAAGAAATTGTCCAGGCTTGTCCTTTGATATAAAAAGGATTGGGCCACCTTGCTGCACTTTGTTTACTTTCATTGCTTGTTACTCGTTATAGTTTATCTTATCACAAAACTATCTATTACCTACAATTTCAGTGCTTGCAGAGAAAACCTTACTGAAAACCGCTTCTCATTTCCTTCTGCTCCTCATTGGGTTCGACACTCTTACTTATTGAAAGGACTATGATAGATCCCCTACACTTGTGGGTCATCAAGACTCTTTTCTGGCGCCATTGCTGGGGAGTGAAGCGCCTTTGGTGAGTGGAACTTGGTAAGGAAACATTTATATAGTGTGCTGAAATTTTCTGTCACTTGTTACTATGGAAACTAATCCTTTGAGGGGCTTGTTCGGGGTATCTTCACCCCGACCAGAAGAGCAAAGAGTTGCTCCTCAACCTACTGAACCTACTGAAAATATTTACTTTGAGATTCCTTCGGGTATGATAGAGAAACTGCTAGCTAATCCCTTTGCAGGAGATGGAACATTGGATCCCGATTTACACCTTATCTTTGTGGATTATTTAAGCTTGCAGGTATTCCCGATGATGTTATCAAAAGGAAGGTCTTCCCTTTATCTTTGAAGGGAGATGCATTGACATGGTATAGGCTATGTGATGATACGGGATCTTGGAATTATAAACGATTGAAGTTGGAATTTCACCAGAAGTTCTATCCTATGCATCTTGTTCATCGTGATTGTAATTACATATATAATTTCTGGCCTCATGAAGTAGAAAGCATCACTCAAGCTTGGGGGAGGCTTAAGTCAATGTTATATTCATGCCCCAATCATGAGCTCTCCAGAGAAATGATTATTCAAAAAATTTATGCTCAGCTTTCTCCCAATGATCACAACATGCTCGATACTTCCTGTGTTGGTTCTTATATGCTGAAGACTATTGAATTCAAATGGGATTTATTGGAAAGAATTAAATGCAACTCTGAAGATTGGGGTTCCGACGATGGTAAGGAGTCAGGTATAACACCTAAGTTTGATTGTGTTAAATCTTTTATGGATACCAATGTTTTTCGTGGATTTAGCGCTAAGTATGGACTTGACTCTGAGATAGTAGCTTCCTTTTGTGAATCTTTTGCTACTCATGTTGATCTCCCTAAGGAGAAGTGGTTTAAATATAATCCTCCCATTGAAGTAAAAGTAGTTGGACCCATTACAGTTGAAGAAAAGACTATCACTTATAATGATCCTATTGTTCCTACTACTTATGTTGAGAAACCACCTTTTCCTGTTAGGATAAAGGATCATGCTAAAGCTTCAACTGTGGTTCGTAAGAGTAATACTAGAACATATACACCTCCTGAGCAAATTAAAGTTGAACCTAGTATTGCTATGGTTAAAGATCTCTTGGATGATAATATAGATGGGCATGTTATTTACTTCTGTGGTGAAACTGCTAATGTTGCTAGACCAGATACTAAGATACATAGACCTGTTGTAGGCATGCCTGTTATTTCTATTAAAATAGGAGATCATTGTTATCATGGCTTATGTGATATGGGTGCTAGTGCTAGTGCAATACCTATTTCCTTATACAATGAAATTATGCATGATATTGCACCCGCTGAGTTAGAAGATATTGATGCGATAATTGCCTTTGGCTCCTAGGTGCATATGCACCCATTGTTGAAATACACATTTCGAAAAGTAGAAAAATTCAGAACAAAAATCCCGCATGTATATCCGGACATTTTATGTGCGTGCACAAGGTTTTAGTGAAAAACGACGTTTTTTGTGGCTTGTGTAAAAAAGAAAATTTCTGATGCTTCATTCTAACTATTCACGAGGCATTTCTTTATCTTCTTTACACAAGCCACAAAAAAGTCGTTTTTCACCGAAACCTTGTGAATGCACATAAAATGTCCGCATATGCACGTGGGATTTTTGTTCCGAATTTTTCAACTTTTCGAAATGTGTATTTCGACAATGGGTGCATATGCACCTAAGAGCCAAAACACCACTCTCTGATTGATGTCACTATTAAGCTTGCCAATAGAGATACTATTACACCATTTGGGATTGTTAGAGATGTTGAAGGAAGGATGGAGAGCGTCCCAATGGCTCCTGTACGGTCAAGCGATTCGGGAGGCGATTGTGCTAGCGTCGGCGGTGGGGGGGGGGAGGGGCTGTGGTGGCGGAGGCTGGCTGGTCGGCGGTCCGGTCCACCGCGAGGCGTGCACGGTGGTGTGCGTCGTCCGGTGGACAGTCCCCCAGGCCGTCCCCCTCAGGCAACAGATTTTGGGTGTTGGCGGGGGTCGACTCCGACGACGACGTGGTCGAGGACGACCAAGTAAGTGGCCAGGTAAGTGGTGGTGGTTCGCCGAGGCCGCGTGCGGCGTGCTCGGTGGGTGACTATGTCGCCTGTGCGGAGGAGCTCGGTGGCTCGTTCGTGGCTGGTCGCCGGCGTGCTTTTGCTCCTGGTGGGCATGGCGGGCGTCGCCTGGCGGCGCGGATCTGGCGGCTACCGCGGGGGTGGATGCGGGCCCAGAGGGTCGCTCGCGTCCCCTGCTGGAGGTGGGGCGCCGGGATCTTGTGCCGGTTGTGCCGCCTTCGGACTCGATGAGCTCGCCGTCATTGACAGGGGTCGGCGGCGGCGGCGGGGTGGACCCGGACAGGGAGCCGCGGGTCCTGGCTAGGGTTCCGTAGGCGATGACGCCGAATGGGCCTGTGCCTCAGTTGGGCCTGGCTGAATGGCCCAGTTTACCAGTGCACGAGCTGGGGGCCCAGCGGGTGACCCGGTCATTCCTTCGCCAGTGGGGGCCTAGGGGCGCTTCCTAGTGCCTGGTCCGGGCCTTCCTGGCCCGTTGGCCTTGTGCCCACTTGTGATTAGGCCTGGGCCCGGTGCGGTGGTGGAAGGGCGGCCGGCCCCGCCCCTTTATAAGTGGTTGTGGCTGCCAGCGGGTGCCCTAGATCTCTCGCTAGGGTTTCCCGCATCCCCTTCGCAAGTGCAGTGATTCGGGCATCGTGCTCGTCGCCTGTGCCGCTCCGCCTCCCCTCCCCCTCTCACTTGCTCTTTCGCGATAGCGGTTCGGATGGGATCCCGCCGGGTGGAGATGCCCCCCATGTCGCCTCCGGTTCCGGCGGCTGAGCGTCAGCGGGAGCAAGATCTACGGGCGAAGGTGCTTTCCAAGAAGCCGGCGCTCCCCGCGGAGGAGGGGCCATGGGGGCCGCCACCTCCATGGTGGCTCGTGGAGCAAGAAAGGAAGCAGCAGGAGGAGCGCAAGTGCAAGAGGAAGAAGAAGGAGGAGTACCGGCGTCGGGGTTTGGAGCAGAAGAAGGAGCTCAAGAGGAAGGAGTCCCAGCTTCCTCTGAGCGGCGAGCGGACAGGGGATCCACTAGCCAAAAAGCAGAAGCAGAAGGGGGAAGCTCAGCGCAGCTGGCTCTGGTGGTCGGGCCGGCGACCTCGAAGGGTTCGGCCGATGCCCCAATCCCCGTGGAGGAGTCCGACGGGCCGGAGTGCTTCAAGTGCGGGAGGGTAGGCCATTACAAGAACATGTGCCATTTCAAACCCCTTTGCATCGTGTGCCACGGGGAGGGGCATGCATCGGCTCACTGCCCCACGCGCGGGCAGCCTCTGCTGCTCCAGATCATGGGCAACGCTATCCCCGGCGAGGGTTTCTTCTGCCTGCCTTTCATGGAGACGGAGGGCGAGGAGGTGTGAGCCCCGCTGGCGGCGGATGCGACGGTCATCTCGGCAGCGCCTGGCTTCCTCTCGGTCCCCATCTTGGAGGCCGAACTCCCCCATCTCTTCGAGGGGGAGTGGGACTGGCAAATGAGGCGGTCAGCGAGAACCTCTTCTCCGTCGTCTTCCCCAACAAGGCCTTGTTGCGGATGGCGACGCGCAGCGGCAAGTTGTTTCTGTCCCTCAACAACATCTTGGCGGAGATCAAGGAATCCCTCCCGGAGGAGCCCAAGGCCGAGATCATGCCGGACATGTGGGTCAAGCTGTGGGGTGTCCCGCCCATGCACCGCCGAGTGGATCGTCTCATGGCTGGGACCGTGATGATTGGGCGCCCCATGGAGGTGGACAAGGCGTCGCTAGTTGGGCTCGGTCCGGTGCGGATGCGTTTTGCTTGTCGCTCCCCGGCTAAGCTTCATGGGTACGTCCAACTGTGGTTCAATAGTGAGGGCTTCACAATTCGGCTGGAGGCCGAGGCGGGCGGTCTATAGGGTGCTATGCCCCCTCCCCCTCCCCCAGCTAGCTTGGACAAGGGTCCAGATGGCAAGGATCAGGAGCGTGACACAAGCATGTGTGATGACTCGATCGATACCGCGACTTGGGACAAGCTGGGGATCAAGGACAAGGACCCCAAGACTGCGGCTCCCGTTGGGGAGGCGGCAAAGGACCAGGAGGAGCGTCAAGGGGTAGTGGGCAGCAACGAAACATGCTTCAACCAGTACGGCTCCAACTTGTCGCTCGGCCTCGACATCAACAAGGGCGTCTCTGCTTCCTGTGACTCGGAGGGGCGCCTGATGCTCGTCTCCCCTGCGGCTGCGGAGGCGAGCGGGGCGCGTGCGTTCGTGGCGCGCTCTCCTCCGCCTGCGCTTGGACAAGGTGGCGGTGGGATGCGGTCTCACAAGAAGGCGGCGGGCCGCAAGACCCCCCCGGTGGCGCCGGTGAGCCCTCCATCAGATCGTGCGGGCACGCCTGTCTCGCGTTGGCCGGTGGTGATGGCGCTGGCCTCTCCTGGGGGCTCAGCTGGCGGGTCTTCGATGGCCGCCCCCTCCTTCCTCTGATGTCACATCCCTAGTTCTATTAATGCACTAGTGCTAGTCTTTGGTGATGCATCATGTTTACTTTTACAGAAAATTGAAATGGGGATTGTCCAAACCCTAGCATTAAAGGAGTTCACTAGGTTCACCTAAAATATTTTCAGTAAGTCCAAATGGCTTTCAAAAATGTTCATCATTTATGGGAAATACTGTAAACAGTAGCCAGAGGTGATGCACATTTTTCCATGACATATTTGGGCTCTGAATTAAATCATACTCTATTTGAATTTGGACATTTAAATTCTATAAAATATTTTAAATGTCCAAATAATCCTAAACTGAAATGTTCCATGTTGGTTATATTCTAAATAGTTGGCATGAGTAGTTTGGTGATTTTTGAAAGTGCCTAAGCATTTTTAGAAAAGCCACAAAGTTACAGAAGAAATAGAAAAACAGAAATAAAAGAGAGAGAGAGAATCTTACCTGGCCTCAACCGTGCAGCCCACCTGGCCGGCCCAGCTGGCGGCCCAGCCAACTGGCCCAGCCCACCACCGCAGCCCCTCCATCGTCTTCCTCCCCTCACCCCGAAGCAGCTGCGTGCCCGCACGCGAGCGACCGCGGCCACGTCTTCCCGCCACCTCCTGCTTGCCCTCCCTCGTCCTGACCTGCGCCACGGAGACGCCACGCACCCTCCTGCCCCCCTCTCACTCTCTCCTGTGCCTCTCCCCACTCCGTGCTCTCTCCCTCTCGCGCCCGAGCGCGCTCATCGCTGCCGCTCGCTGCTGCCACGGCCACCGGCCACCGCACGCCTCACCGACGCGCCTAGAAGCTCCGTCTCGACGTCCTCGACCCCCTCGATGAGCCACGAGGCCCCGGACGCGCCGCAACGCCGCCACCACCGCCGTTTACCTCGTCGGCCACCGAAGATCGTCATCGTCGATTCGCCGTCTCCCGAGTGTCCCTAAGCCTACTAACCATCCCTACGGATCCGCTGTGAGCTCTTGCCCCTTCTCCCCCTCTCCGTTTGCCTTCTTGTGCACCACAGCGACCACACCGAGCTCGGCCGCACCCGCCGCCGCCAGCTCACAACGCCATCGTGGCCACATCCACGTTGGCTTGATTCCGAGCACGCCATCATCTTCACCGTACTTGCAGAAGCCCGTAGCACCTCCCCACGCGCCTCGCCGTGCCTCATAACGACGGTTTCGACCTCGCCCGAACTCCGGCGACCGCCAAGGTCGTCGCCAGCGACAACTCTGGCCACCCCAGCCTCCGCCACCACCACGGTTGGATGCGAACGAGCGTCTGCATCCTGTAGCCGAGCTTCGTGCACCAAATGGCGCTCTGTAGGCGAATCCCGCAGCGCACCACCGCGTCTGGACTCGCCGGCGGCTAAACGCCGGCGACCGCTGACCCGTTGACCGGCGTGGGTTGACCCCACTGCCCAGTTTGACTTCCCTCTCTCTCTTACTGACTTGCAGGCCCCGCCCGACTAATTACTCTAGTTAGCACTAATTAACTAGTTAGGTTAGTTACTACAGTCACTGACTAGTGGGCCCGGCCCAGTTAGTTAGGGCTAACTAACTTAGTTAGTTGACTGGGTCACTGACCAGTGGGTCCCACTGGTCAGGTTTGACCTGGTCGACGCCTGTTGACCGCTGACGTCACAGTGACATAATGCTGACGCAGTTAATTATTTTCTGGATTTAATTTAATTCAAGAAATTCCAGAAAATTGTATAAACCTCTAAAATTCATAGAAATTCAACCATAACTCCAAATGAAATAATTTATATATGAAAAATGACCAGAAAAATCCAATCTATCCATCTGTACCATTTTCATGCATGTTTGAACAACCTAAGGTTGCTGTATATGGCAATTTGCATAATTGGCATTTAAATAAGCACATATGGAGTTTGAATTTGAACCCTTGGTTCAAACCAACTTCATTTAATCTGTTCTAAGTTGCATTAGCCAAAACACACTCATTTTGCCATGTCATATTCATGCATCATATTGTTGCATTGCATTGATTGTATTTCTTCTCTGTTGCCGGTATTTGCCCCCTCTCGGTAGACGTGTTCCGATGATGAGTTCGATGACACCGATGAAGAGCTATATTATCTTCAGAAGTGCCAGGCAAGCAAAACCCCCTTGTTCATTCCGATACAATCCCACTCTCTCGCTCCCGCTCTCTTTTATTGCATTAGGACAACAACGATTCATCTGTTACTCGCTGCGGTAGTTGAACCCCTTTATCCTCTGCATGACCTGTCATTGCCACAGTAAATAGATGAAACCCACTAGCATGAGTAGGAGTTGTTTGAGCCCTGTTGTGCCTACTCATTCATGCTTGTTTGTCATGCCTGCTACTGCTTAGAGTTGAGTCAGGTCTGATTCATCGGGAATGAATCAGAGGTGTGTGAACATGTCCTACTATGTGTGAGCTAAGTGTGTGAACACGATTTGGTAAAGGTAGGGGTGAGAGGCCATGTAGGAGTACATGGTGGGTTGTCTCATTGAAGCCGTCCTCAGGAACTGAGTTCTGTGTTTGTGATCCATGAAACAGTTACTACCACGCATTGGGCCCGAAACCAATGGACCCTCTCGGCTTCTTAATCACCCTTGTCCTCTGTCCAGGAGTTGCAAGTAGTTTATGGTGTTTGTAGTATGCTGGAGGCCGTGCGCAGCGCTGACCCGAGGGGTGGGCTGTGATGCGGTAGGCACGTGGCATGGTGTACCAGACGCTCATTTGGTGTCTCGGGAACCCTGCACACATCGTTCGGGGCCGTATGTGGAAACCTCGGTCGGACTCCCTGCGGATGGAACCTGAATAGGCGATAAACCTAGACTAGAGACTTGAGTGTTTAGGTAGGTCATGGCCGATACCCTCGTTGGGCTTCCGCTTGAAGGTTGCCGAGTACATGTCGTGTAAACGGCGGTAAGTGGTGAGAGCGTGTGTGAAGAAGTACACCCCTGCAGGGTTAACATCATCTATTCGAATAGCCGTGTCCGCGGTAAAGGACTTCTGGGTTGCCTGTATAGTTCATAGACAAGTGAAAGTGGATACTTTAAAATGCGCAAGATAAGCGTGAGTGCTATGGATGGCGTTCTCGTAGGGAGACGGGAGCGGATCCATAGTGGTGTATTGATATGGTGAATATGTGGACTCGTGTGCGCCACCTCAAAAGAGTTTCTTGCAATTGTAGTTCAGGATAGCCACCGAGTCAAAGCTGGCTTGCTGCAGTTAAACCCCACGATCCCCTTTGTTGATAATGATGCATATGTAGTTAGTTCTGATGTAAGTCTTGCTGGGTACATTTGTACTCACGTTTGCCTATTTTATGTTTTTGCAGAGAGACTTCAGTCTCACTAGTAGTTCCGCGTGAACTTCGATGTTTAGCTTGTTACCTCAGCTACGATCTTGTGCCCTCGGCAGGATCTGGTAGTTAGTCAGGCTTCTCAGCCTTTTTCATTTGTAGTTGTCTGTACTCAGACATGTTAAGCTTTCGCATGTGCTTTGACTTGTATGCTCTGAATGTTGGGTCATGAGACCCATGTTTGTAATATCTCGCTCCTCGGAGCCTATTGAATAAATACTTGAGTCGTAGAGTCATGTTGTGATGCCACGTTGTATTTGCACATATTGAGCATATTGTGTGTATGTTATTGAAATGCTTGGTATGTGTGGGATCTGACTATCTATTTGTTTATCCTTAGT
This sequence comes from Triticum aestivum, assembly GCF_018294505.1. Taxonomy (NCBI): domain Eukaryota; kingdom Viridiplantae; phylum Streptophyta; class Magnoliopsida; order Poales; family Poaceae; genus Triticum; species Triticum aestivum. The sequence goes on along the minus strand of NC_057801.1, from coordinate 507,161,830 downwards.
AGCCTCTCTTACCGGGAAATGTCTCCTAGTGCTTCCACTGAGCCATGGTAGCTTGCTACTGCTCTGGAACACTTAGGCTGGCCGGCATGTGTCCTTCCTCGTTCCTGTGTCTGTCCCTTCGGGGAAATGTCACGCGATGAATACCGGAGTCCTGTTAGCCCGCTACAGCCCGGTTCACCGGAGTCCTGCTAGCCTAGTGCTATAGCCTGGATTCACTCACTGATGACCGACACGTTCGATGCTGGGTCATGGATGCCTGTCCCTGTAAGTTTGTTCCACTTTGGGTTTACGACTAGCCATATCAGCCCGGGCTCCTTATCATATGGATGCTAGCGACACTATCATATACATGTCCCAAAAGGCGCAAATGGTCCCGGGCAAAGGTAAGGCGACACCCGTGGGATACCGTGCGTGAGGCCGCAAAGTGATATGAGGTGTTACATGCTAGATCGATGTGGCATTGAGTCGGGGTCCTGACATCTGACGCGCTGCAGGCGGGGGTGTCCAAGACGCGCCCATCTCCATGGCCAATCGCTCCAAGGCGGCGGTGGTGGCCCCAGCGTCGCAGGAGAGGGTCAGCTCACGCTCAAAAGGCGCCAAGGGTAATCTTCTTGCGCTGCAACATGCTCAACTCCTGGTGGCTCAAAAGAACATGGAAATCAAAGTTAACCCCCTGCCTGGTTTTACAATCTTCGACGATTATTCTGATGCGCGTCTAGGGGGTATCTTAGAGGATAGTGGTATAGATATGTCCGATGTGGGTGAGGCTCATGAAGTTTTATCGCTCATGCGCTCAAAGGAAATTGCGCAGGCCGCGCTTGCTCAGGCAGCGGCGGCACGCGTTGCGCCGGCAGCAGAGGAAGTAGGGGCTTCTCTGTTGATCGTTGCACGACCCGACCAGGAGGACACAGCAGCAGGGGCTGCGCCGTCCCCCTCAACCCGTCGTCCTGGCAAGACACGACGTGTGGCCAAAGTAGTTACCGCTCGCGGTATTCGCCTTCGCAATCACGTTATTTAATGTGTTTTATCTTCTGGAACATTCGTGGCTTCGGCCACGCTGGGAGGCGGACCCAGTTGAAAGATTTCGTCCGTGAGGAGAGGATCGGTGTAGTTGTCCTGCAGGAAACCATCAAGGCTGAATTTTCCCATCGGGACCTGCTAGCTGTTGACCCGCTCGAGCGCTTCGCGTGGCAATGGGTGCCTGCGGTGGGACACTCGGGGGGCCTGCTGCTTGGCATTAACCAAGTCTGCTACGAGGTGGTGTCGTGGGATGCCGATAGATTCTTCTTGTCGGCTCACGTGCACCAACGCGCGACTCTTAGCGAGTGGGAGGTCATTCTGGTGTATGGCCCGGCTGACCACTCGCACTCGCAAGAATTTTTGGGTGAACTTCAGGCGAAGGTCGCGTCCCTAAGTGCGCGTAACCTACCAGTGCTCGCGGGTGGTGATTTCAACTTAGTTTGCTTGGGAGCGGATAAGAACAATGGAATCATTAACTAGACAAGGGTGTCCCTGTTTAATAATGCGATAGCCTCTATGGCCCTTAGGGAAGTGGCCCACGTGGGCGCACGCTACACATGGACCAACAAACAGTTAACGCCGGTGCGGTCTGTGCTGGATCGGGTTTTCATATCCGTGGAGTGGGAAATGTTATTCCCCATCTGCTCCCTCCATGCGGAAACGAGGATTGGTTCGGATCACATTCCCTTAATCCTGTCCTCAGGGGTGGATAGGTTAAAGCGTAGTCCTCGTTTTTACTTTGAAACGGCATGGTTCGAGGTCCCGGATTTTGAGCAAATCTTCCTCTCCAAATGGGAGACATGCGTAGCCCAGATCGAGCAAATGCGGGGGCAGTGGCGTTTTGGATTGCCGCAGGGGCTGGAACGCATGTGGCTCTCAAAGGTTGGGGAGCCAACCAGGGCCGCGAGGATAAGCTGCTCCGAGTGCGGCTGATCGCGAACCTCGCCCATATGGATGCGGTTGCGGATGTGCAGGGCTTCTTGGAACAAGAATGGGCCCAACACTATGCGGTTGAAGCCCAAGTTGAGTCCCTCCTTAGGGCAGAGGAGGAGTACTGGCGTAGACGCGGTGGCATCAAGTGGACGCTCAAGGGAGACGCGAACACTAAGTATTTCCATGCGTACGCTAACGGTAGACGCCGTAAGTGCGCCATCCTGCGTCTGCAATCCGAGCAGGGGCTCCTTTTGCACCAACAGGACATCGTCCGTCACATTTACGAATTCTATATCCAGCTGATGGGCTCCAGGGAGGAGTATCGTGCCCGGCTGCGGGCGGACGTCTAGGACCCTGCGCTGCGGGTCACGGATGAGGAGAATGAGGGCCTGGGGATGGCCTTCCTCCCCCAGGAGATTGATGCGCAGCTCTTGGGATGAAATCGGACACCGCACTGGGTCCGGATGGGTGGCCGGTGGCGATGTTGAAACGTTTTTGGCAAGTGCTTAAAGGGCCAATTTTCAACGTTTGTAATGGGTTCATGCGCGGTACTGTAGATATCTCTCACCTAAACTTTGGGGTTTTATCTCTGATCCCCAAAGTACAGGGAGCAGACTGTATTAGACTCTTTCGACCGATAGCGCTCATTAATGTCCCTTGTAAAATTTGCGCTAAGGCTTGTTCCACACGCATGTCTCCGATAGCTCACCGTATTATTAGTAGGAACCAATCGGCTTTCATTCGTGGTCGCAACATTCGGGAGGGGCCGTTGGCCCTCCAAGAGATCATTCACTCGCTCAAACGCTCTCGACAGCCTGCCATTCTTTTGAAATTAGACTTCGAGAAGGCGTACGATGTAGTGAACTGGGAGTTTCTCCGACAAGTCCTCCTGGACTGAGGATTTTGGTCGGTCTGGCTTCACCGCATTATGCAATTGGTCTCGGGGGGCCAAACGGCGATTGCGGTGAATGGAGAAGTAGCGAACTTAATTCTTCCGCAACAAGCATCGGCTGCGTCAAGGGGACCCGGCCTCGCCGTTGCTCTTTAACTTTGTGGCAAACGCCCTGGGCGCCATGCTAGACAAAGCTCGTATTGCGGGCCATATCAGGAGAGTGGTTGGCAATCTGATCCCGGGAGGCGTGTCACACCATCAGTACGCTGATGACACCCTTCTCCTCTTCGAGCCGGACCTACACAGTATCGCAACAATAAAGGCCATTCTTCTTTATTTCGAGCTTATGTCCGGGCTAAAAATAAATTTTCACAAATGTGAAGTGGTGTCCATAGGGATGGATGCGGCCGAAAACCTGCGGGTACCCAATTTGCTTAATTGCAAACTGGGAAAACTGCCTTTCACCTACTTCGGCCTCCTAATCGCAGAGAAAAAATGCTCGATTTCCGATTGGGAACCTCTCGGCACTAAGGTGGCGGGCAGGGTTTGCCCGTGGAGGTGTCGTTTTATGTCTTCAGGGGCTAGACTCATCCTAACTAATTCCAGCCTATCGTCCCTGCCAATGTTTTTCATGGCTCTGTTCTTGCTGGCTGACGGGGTCCACACCGAAATGGACACCCCGCGGGCCCATTTCTTTTGGGAAGGAGCGGGACCAAAGCTTAAATACCACATGGTTAAATGGCAGGCCGTGTGTAGACCTAAAGCCCAGGGGGGCCTTGGGATGATCAACTCTAAGTTGATGAATATTGCACTTATGTGCAAGTGGATTTGGAAGCTGTCTCAGGGAGAGACCGGCCTCTGGATGGATCTCCTTCGTGCCAAATACTTTCCGGAGGGGAATTTCTTTGAGGCAGCAGCCACGGATCACCTTTCTGGAACTCCATCCAATCCCTAAAACTGTTCTTCGCCAGGGGTGCGAGGTTTTCGATTAATAACGGACGCTCCATGCGTTTCTGGCTCGACACATGGATAGGCCAACATCCTCTTTGGTCGGAATTCTGCCAACTATACTCCATCACTGTCCAGCCCAACCAATTGTTGCTTCGGCTCTTAGCTCCTTCCCGCCCCCTATTCACTTTAGAAGGGAGCTCTCGGGGCTAGAGAGGGAGGATTGGGATCGCCTTCGGGCTAAGATAGCGGACGTGCGCTTGTCGAACAGCGCGGATACAGTGTCCTGTAGGCTTTCGGGCTCTAGCAAATTTACTGTCAAGTCCCTTTATAGAGATCTGTCCCAAGGCCATGTCCCTATGGGTGTCGTGGGGCTTTGGAAGGCTCGAATTCCTCTCAAGATCAAGGTGTTCCTCTGGCAACTTTGCCAAGACCGCCTACCTACTTCCATCAATATTGCCAAATGCAACGGCCCGGCCTCCGGGCCTTGTGCATTCTGTGGTGTCCCGGATGACGTTGACCATGTGTTCTCCCGGTGCTCTTTGGCGCGCTTTTCCTGGAGCGCGGTCCATGAGGCCGCGGGGTTGGATTGGGATCCACGCTCCCGCCCTGAGCTCGTGTCGTCTTTGTCCTCAGTCCAGGGCTCTTCGCATCGTGTTATGTGGACAAGTGCGGCGGCCATGTTGTGGGCTCTGTGGCATATTCATAACAAGACTACTATTGAGGGTGTGTTCCCCTCTCATCCTACCGACCTAATCTACAAATGCATCTTGTTCTTGCAGCAATGGGCCCCGCTGGGAAGGCAACAGGACTCTGATCTGCATCTGCTGGCTCTTGCTCGCCTTTGCTCTGTCTACTCCGCGTCGCGAGCCCCGCCGCCTCCTTCCGCTGCCTTATAGGGATGGGTGGCCCCTTTTGGAAGTGTTTACTCCGAGCCTACGTGCTCTTATGTTGGCTGGACATGCCATGTAATGCACTTTATTCCTGCGTTGTTTTGCTTGTGGTATGTCTAAGACCCTGGAAGACTAGGTCGGTTTATGTTCGTTTGGTCGTTTGGTTGTGCACGCTGCCTAAGTTGAGGGCTTTATTAATTTAAAGCCGGACGTCCCTGACGTCTATGTTCTAAAAAAGATGTTGAAGTCTTATGTGGGAAAGTTAAATATCCTGCTGATTTTCTTGTTCTTGGTTCCCCACAAGATGACTTTTGTCCCATTATATTTGGTAGACCCTTCTTGAACACTGTTAATGCTAAGATTGATTGTGAAAAGGATGTTGTTACAATTGGCTTGGGGGATATGAAACATGAGTTTAATTTTGCTAAGTTTCATAGGCAACCCCGTGATAAAGAATTGCCTAGTAAAGATGAAATAATTGGTCTTACTTCTATTGCCGTGCCTCCTACTGATTCGTTAGAACAATATTTGCTAGACCATGAAAATGATATGTTTATGAATGAAAGAAGGGAAATAGATGAAGTGTTCCTTCAATAGGAACCTATTCTAAAACACAACTTACCTGTTGAAATCCTAGGGGATCCCCCTCCACCCAACGGTGATCCCATGTTTGAACTCAAACCATTACCTGATAATCTTAAGTATGCTTATCTTGATGAAAAGAAGACATATCCTGTTATTATTAGTGCTAACCTTTCAGAGCAAGAAGACGAAAGATTATTGAAAACTCTAAAGAAGCACCGTGCTGCTATTGGATATACTCTGGATGATCTTAAGGGCATTAGTCCCACTCTATGCCAACACAAAATAAATGTGGAGAAAGATGCCAAACCAGTTAGAGATCCTCAATGATGATTGAATCCTAAGATGAAAGAAGTGTTAAGAAAGGAGATACTAAAGCTCCTTGAGGCAGGTATAATTTATCCCGTTGCTGATAGTGATTGGGTAAGCCCTGTCCATTGTGTTCCTAAAAAGGGAGGTATTACTGTCGTCCCTGATGATAAAGATGAATTGATCCCGCAAAGAATTATTACAGGTTATAGGATGGTAATTGATTTCCGTAAATTAAATAAAGCTACTAAGAAAGATCATTACCCTTTACCTTTTATTGATCAAATGCTAGAAGACTATCCAAACACACACATTTCTGCTTTCTAGATGGTTATTCTAGTTTCTCTCAAATACATGTGTCAGCGAAGGATCAATCAAAAACTACTTTTACTTGCCCTTCTGGTACTTTTGATTACAGACGTATGCCTTTTGGTTTATGTAATGCACCTGCTACCTTTCAAAGATGCATGATGGCTATATTCTGTGACTCCTGTGAAAAGATTTGTGAGGTATTCATGGATGATTTCTCTGTTTATGGATCCTCTTTTGATGATTGCTAGCAACCTTGATCGAGTTTTGCAGAGATGTGAAGACACTAGTCTCGTGTTGAATTGGGAAAAGTGCCACTTTATGGTTAATGAAGGCATTGTTTTGGGGCATAAGATTTCCGAGAGAGGTATTGAAGTTGATAAAGCTGAAGTTGATGCTATTGAAAAGATGCCATGTCCCAAGGACATAAAAGGTATAAGAAGTTTCCTTGGTCATGCCGGGTTTTATAGGAGGTTCATTAAGGACTTTTCTAAAATCTCTAGGCCTCTGACTAATTTATTGCAAAAAGATATTCCTTTCGTTTTTTATGATTATTGTGTAGAAGCATTTGAAATACTTAAGAAAGCTTTGATCACTACACCTATTGTTTAGCCACCTGATTGGAATTTACCTTTTGAAATTATGTGTGATGCTAGTGATTATGCTGTAGGTGCTGTTCTAGGGCAAAGAGTCGATAAGAAATTGAATGTTATCCAGTATGCTAGTAAAACTCTTGATACTGCCCAGAGAAATTATGCTACTACTGAAAGAGTTCTTAGTAGTTGTGTTTGCATGTGATAAGTTTAGACCTTATATTGTTGATTCCAAAGTTACTATTCACACTGATCATGCTGCTATTAAATATCTTATGAAAAAGAAAGATGCTAAGCCTAGACTCATTAGATGGGTTCTCTTACTCCAAGAATTTGATTTGCATATTATTGATAGAAAGGGAGCTGAGAACCCCGTTGCAGACAACTTGTCTAGGTTAGAGAATGTTCTTGATGACCCACTACCTATTGATGATAGCTTTCCTGATGAACAATTAGCGGTCATTAATGCTTCTCGTACTTCTCCTTGGTATGCTGATTATGCTAATTACATTGTTGCTAAATTTATACCACCTAGTTTCACATAGCAGCAAAAGAAAAAGTTCTTTTATGATTTAAGACATTACTTCTGGGATGACCCACACCTGTATAAAGAAGGAGTAGATGGTGTTATTAGACGTTGTGTACCTGAGCATGAACAGGAACAGATCTATGCAAGTGTCACTAAGAATCATATGGAGGACACCACGCTGGAGATAGAACTGCACATAAGGTATTGCAATCCGGTTTTTATTGGCCCACTCTGTTCAAAGATGCTCGTAAGTTTGTCTTATCTTGTGATGAATGTCAAAGAATTGGTAATATTAGTAGACGTCAAGAAATGCCTATGAATTACTCTCTTGTTATTGAACCATTTGATGTTCGGGGCTTTGATTATATGGGACCTTTTCCTGCCTCTAATGGTTATACACATATTTTAGTTGTTGTTGGTTACGTTACCAAGTGGGTAGAAGCTATTCCAACTAGTAGTGCTGATCATAACACTTCTATAAAAATGCTTAAAGAAGTTATTTTTCCGAGGTTTGGAGTCCCTAGATATCTTATGACTGATGGTGGTTGACATTTTATTCATGGTGCTTTCCGTAAGATGCTTGCTAAGTATCATGTTAATCATAGAATCACATCTCCTTATCACCCGCAGTCTAGTGGTCAAGTTGAGTTGAGCAATAGAGAGCTCAAATTAATTTTGCAAAAGACTGTGAATAGGTCTAGAAAGAAATGGTCCAAAAACCTTGATGATGCACTATGGGCCTATAGAACTGCATATAAAAATCCTATGGGTATGTCTCCGTATAAGATGGTTTATGGAAAAGCATGTCACTTACCTCTTGAACTTGAACATAAAGCGTACTGGGCTATTAAAGAGCTCAATTATGACTTCAAACTTGCCGGTGAGAAGAGGTTATTTGATATTAGCTCACTTGATGAATGGAGAACCCAAGCCTATGAGAATGCCAAGCTGTTCAAAGAAAAAGTCAAACGCTGGCATGACAAAAGGATACAAAAGCGAGAATTCAACGTAGGTGTATGTGTTATTATTCAACTCTCGCTTAAGATTTTTTGCAGGAAAACTTCTCTCTAAATGGGAAGGTCCTTACGTTATCGAGGAGGTCTACCATTCCGGTGCCATAAAAATCAACAACTTTGAAGGCACAAGTCCGAGGGTGGTGAACAGTCAAAGAATTAAACATTATATCTCAGGTAATCCTATCAATGTTGAAACTAATATTATTGAGACCGTAACCCCAGAGGAATACATAAGGGACACTTTCCAGCACGTCCCAGACTCCAAAAAGGAATAGGTATGTGGTACGGTAAGTAAACCGACTCCAAAACAATTCTAATGGCAATTTCTATCCATTTTGTAATATTTAAGAATTTTGGAAAGAAAGAAGTAGTCCGGGAAGGACACGAGGCCTCCACGAGAGTGGAGGGCGCGCCCACCCTTCCTGGGCGCGCCCCCCTGTCTCGTGGCCACCTCGTGTGCCTCCCAGACTCCGTTTTCTTGCACGTTATGTATTTTGGTCGGTAAAAATTTATTATATAATCTCCCAAAGGTTTTGACCACCGTATCATGCAAATATCCCCTGTTTTCGTTTCAAGCTGTTTTTCTGATAGATCTAGAGCACCATGACGTCTCCAAGTGCTCCCAAGGACAAGTTTTTCGAGAAGGTTATCAATCCCTATCTCGCGGAGGTACTGAAACACCCTCAAACCATTGAGATGCTTGAGGGGGTGCTGCACATCCGTGATGCGGAGGGACCAAGGCGTACCGGAAGCGTGGAGATAAAGCTCGAAGCCATGGAGCAACAAGTTTTCAAGTGCCAAGGGATGGTGGAGCGTGGACTCAATGCCAACTAGATGATGATCACAGAGTTCACCAGCAACCACAAGCTGGATGCCAAGATCATTGGGGAGACCATCTTTAAGCTTCAAGAGAAAATCGATCACCTCCAAGCCCAGATTTATGACCTGCAAAACCAGAACTGTGAGTATGAATATAGATTCAAGAGGATGAGTTTGCCTGCAGATTTGAGGATCCCGGAGACTCGATCATCCTTCTATGATGGTGAGCCTATGCCTTGGAAGATGGACGACAAGTCTACATCATCAACAACTCCTACTTCACCACCCCCGAGGACATAATCACATGGGTATGGGAACTCCCCTTGGCAACTGCCAAGCTTGGGGGAGGTGCCCCGGTATTGTATCACCATCACACTCCTATCTTTACCGTTTTTACTTAGTTCGATCCTTTTAGTAGTATCTTGATCTAGTGGATTGAAGTTTTAGTATGAATTAGCGTTGAGTTTTGCTTTGTGATCTCTTTATGTAATCGAGTCCGTGAGCTATCTATAATAAAGATTAGTGTTGAGTCAAGGGCTTTCCTATCTTGCCATGATCCTGAAAGTAGAAAGAATAAAAGGAATAAAAGAGTTCATATTGATCTTATGGATAGTAAGAACTTCACACATAGAAAGTATGAGGCATAAAAGTTGTTGAGAGTTGACAAACGTAGTTTTTGTCATCGTTGCAATTAATAGGAAGTGATAAGGAAAGACAGGTTTTCACATGCAAATATACTATCTTGGACATCTTTTATGGATGTGAGCACTCATTAAGTATGACATGCTAAAAGAGTTGATATTGGACAAGGAAGACAACGTAATGGTTTATGTTTTCTCACATCTCAGTTAAAGTATGTTGTCATTGATCTTCCCAACATGTTGAGCTTGCCTTTCCCCCTCATGCTAGCCAAATTCCTTGCACCAAGTAGAGATACTACTTGTGTTTCCATATATCCTTATACCCAGTTTCTTCCATGAGATTTCACCATACCTACCTATGGATTGAGTAAGATCCTTCAAGTGAGTTGTCATGTTGGAAGCAATAAAAATTGCTCTCTAAATATGTATGACTTATTAGTGCAGAGAAAATAAGCTTTATACATTCTTGTTATGGAAGCAATAAAAGCGACGGACTGCATAATAAAGGTCCATATACAAGTGGAAATATAAAGTGATGTTCTTTTGCATTAAGATTTTATGCATCCAACCCTAAAAGCACATGACAACCTCTGCTTCCCTCTGCTAAGGGCCTATCTTTTACTTTATGTTTTTATTTTATGCTTGAGTCAAGGTGATCTTCACCTTTCCCTTTTTAATTTTATCCTTTGACAAGCTCCTCATGTTTGAAAGATCTTGATATATATATACAATTGGATGTAAGTTAGCATGAATTATTATTGTTGACATCACCCAAAGGTGAATACATTGGGAGGCAACACAATAAGCCCCTATCTTTCTCAGTGTCCAGTTGAAACTCCATAACCACAAGTATTGCATGGGTGTTAGCAATTGTAGAAGACTATATGATAGTTGAGTATGTGGACTTGTTGAAAAGCCCTATTGTTGACTCTTTATGATGTTATGATAAAATGCAATTGCTTCAATGACTGAGATTATAGTTTGTTAGTTCCCAATGAAGTTCTTGAACCATACTTGATATTGTGAATTGACTATTACTTGAGCATAAGAAATCACATGACAAAATCTATATATGTTGCTATTATAAGAATGATCATGATGCCCTCATGTCCGTATTTTATTTTTATTGACACCTCTATCTCTAAACATGTGGACATATTTTCGATATCGGCTTCCACTTGAGGACAAGCGAGGTCTAATCTTGGGGGAGTTGATACGTCCATTTTGCATCATGCTTTTATATCGATATTTATTGCATTATGGGCTATTATTACACATTATGTCTCAATACTTATGGCTATTCTCTCTTATTTTACAAGGTTTACCATGAAGAGGGGGGATGCCGGCAGCTGGAATTCTGGCTGGAAAAGGAGCAAATATTGGAAACCTATTCTGCACAGCTCCAAAAATCCTGAAACTCCACGAAAGTTATTTTTGGATTTAATAAAAATTATTGAGCGAAGAAAGCACCTGAGGGGGCCCACACCCTGGCCAGGAGGGTGGGGGGCGCGCCCACCCCTACTGGCTGCGCCCCTATCTCCTGGGCCCCCTGGTGGCCCTCCGATGCCCATCTTCTACTATATGAAGGCTTTTACCCTGGAAAAATCAGAGGCAAGCTTACGAGACGAAACTCCGCCGCCACGAAGCGGAACCTTGGCGGAACCAATCTAGGGCTCCGGCAGAGCTATTCTGCCGGGGAAACTTCCCTCCGGCAGGGGGAAATCATCACCATCGTCATCACCAATGATCCTCTCATCAGGAGGGGTCAATCTCCATCAACATCTTCACCAGCACCATATCCTCTCAAACCCTAGTTCATCTCTTGTATCCAAAACCACAAATTGGTACCTGTGGGTTGCTAGTAGTGTTGATTACTCCTTGTAGTTGGTGCTAATTAGTTTACTTGGTGGAAGATTATATGTTTAGATCCTTAATGCATATTATTACTCCTCTGAGTATGGACATGAATATGCTTTGTGAGTAGTTAAGTTTGTTCCTGAGGACATGGGTGAAGTCTTTCTATTAGTAGTCATGTTAATTTGGTATTCGTTCGATATTTTGATGAGATGTATGTTGTCTCTCCTCTAGTGGTGTTATGTGAACGTCGACTACATGACACTTCACCATTATTTGGGCCTAGAGGAAGGCATTGGGAAGTAATAAGTAGATGATGGGTTGCTAGAGTGACAGAAGCTTAAACCCTAGTTTATGCGTTGCTTCGTAAGGGGCTGATTTGGATCCATATGTCTAATGTTGTGGTTAGGTTTATCTTAATACTTATTTTGTAGTTGCGGACGCTTGCAATAGGGGTTAATCATAAGTGGGTTTCTTGTCCAAGTAAGGGCAGTACCCAAGCACCGGTCCACCCACATATCAATTCAAAGTACCGAACGCGAATCATATGAGCGTGATGAGAACTAGCTTGACGATAATTCCCATGTGTCCTCGGGAGCTCCTTTCTCATTATAAGAAATTGTCCAGGCTTGTCATTTGCTACAAAAAGGATTGGGCCACCTTGCTGCACTTTGTTTACTTTCATTGCTTGTTACTCGTTACAATTTATCTTATCACAAAACTATCTGTTACCTACAATTTCAGTGCTTGCAGAGAAAACCTTACTGAAAACCGCTTGTCATTTCCTTCTGCTCCTCGTTGGGTTCGACACTCTTACTTATCTAAAGGACTACGATAGATCCCCTACACTTTTGGGTCATCAGACCTCCTCGATAATGTAAGGACCTTCCCATTTAGAGAGGAGTTTTCCTGCAAAAAATCTTAAACTTGAGTTGAAAAGCAACACATAATCACCTGCATTAAACTCACGCTTTTGTATCCTTTTGCCATGCCATCTTTTAACTTTTTCCTTAAAAAGTTTGGCATTCTCATAGGCCTGGGTTCTCCACTCATCAAGTGAGCTAATGTCAAATAGCCTCTTCTCACCAGCAAGTTTGAAATCATAGTTGATCTCTTTAATGGCCCAATATGCCTTATGTTCTAGTCCGAGAGGTAAGTGACATGCTTTTCCATAAACCATTTTATATGGAGACATGCCCATAGGATTTTTATATGCAGTTCTATAGGCCCATAATGCATCATCAAGTTTCTTGGACCAATTCTTTCTAGATCTATTAATACTCTTTTGCAAAATCAATTTAAGCTCTTTGTTACTCAGTTCTACTTGGCCACTATACTGTGGGTGATATGGAGATGCAATTCTATGATTAACATCATACTTAGCAAGCATTTTATGAAAAGCACCATGAATAAAATGTGAACCACCATCAGTCATTAGGTATCTAGGGACTCCAAACCTCGAAAAAATAACTTCTTTAAGCATCGTAATAGAGGTGTTATGATCAACACTACTAGTTGGAATAGCTTCTACCCACTTAGTAACATAATCAACATCAACTAAAATATGTGTATACCCATTAGAGGAAGGAAACGATCCCATATAATCAAAGCCCCAAACATCAAATGGTTCAATAACAAGAGAATAATTCATAGGCATTTCTTGACGTCTACTAATATTACCAATTCTTTGACATTCATCGCAAGACTAGACAAACTTACGGTCATCCTTGAAGAGAGTAGGCCAATAAAAACCGGATTGCAATACCTTATGCGCAATTCTATCTCCAGCGTGGTGTCCTCCATAAGCCTCAGAGTGACGGGAACTGCCGTAGCTCACGGGTAAACGCTGGACAAGTTATTGCATAGGGCAAGTCGCCAACATCGGTCAAAGGTTGGTAGCAAAAAAACTCTCCTAGGCTCCCTCTAGGCGATCACCGCCGGTGGCCACTCCGGCCCCGGCGGCCACCCCTCTAACCGCCGGTTGCCACTCCGGCGCCGGCGGCCACTGCCCTCCGGCCACTTGTCACTCCGAGGGTGCAGCCATCCACCAGCCTCTAGTCCCTTTGTGGGAAGAGTTGACTCTAGGATGGCCATGGATCCTCCTTCGCTCAACTTTGCTCGAGGTAAAGATTTTCAACTTTCAATGAGGCAAAAGGTTGGTCATCCAATGGTGTTTTTGCCTCGTTTTCATCAAAGAGAGTTCACTTTGGTGGTCTCTTTCTGCCGTGCTCGTTTCCGGTTGGATTGCCACACGGTTAGTATCACGTTGCAATCATGTTTTGGTGGCTACCCCCAAGGTTTCCGTGTGCTACATCTCAAAGACAGAAAATTCAAGTTTTATGTTGCCTCAAAAGTAGTGGGTTTTGAAATCTATAATCATGGCCAGGTGGTTGAGAAGGATTTTGAGATAGTGTTCAATCTTTGGGGTTTTGGAGGACCTAACTGGCTACGTGAAGAGCAACTTTTTTATCGTGAGGAAGAAGCTTCTTGGACTTTGTTCACTAGTGGACCACACCCGCAATCTGCCGCCCGCAGAGTCTCCGGCGATCAACCACGACAGTCAGTTTTTACTCGGTTAGCGAATTTTCCGACCACCAGCAATAATGTGGCCACGGGCAATAATGTGCACTTAATGCCCAATATTAATTCCTCAGGAGAGGATCACGCAAAGGCTTCGTCGGGCGGGAATCTGGGTCGTTCAAATATCTCGTTGCAGTGCTACGCGTGTGGAAAGATGGGCCATTTTGCTCGGGAGTGTAATGACACTCGCCTTCCTGGGATTTTCCCTTTTCTTCAGTTTGCTTCTTTCCCCAGCCCACCAAGTGAGGCCTGGGACTTAGACGTGGTCCAGGACTGGTTCAAGTCCGCTGGCCCGGCCCACGAGCCCTCGCTAGTTTCCTCTTTTAGCGAGCTATGTTTGGGATCTTTTCCTAACTTCTAGCCTCGTTTTCCACTTGCCTCCTCAACTTCTCCGCTCTGCTCCTCTATTTCACCACTGTGCACAAACTCTGCTCCCGTCACCTTGAGCTTAACATCACCGGCGACTCCTCGTTCTTCTGCAACTCCGATGGCCAACATTCCGATCGACCCTCGCCCATTCGTGCCCCATGGCTTCGACATTTAGCAGGTCCCTGGGCGCAATGGTGTGGCTCAGGTGGTGCTGCCGCATCGTCCTCGTCACCATGAAGATTGGGCGATTGCGACCATCCACCCTCTCCCTGCAGATGCTCCATTCCCCAATGTAAGAGATGTTCTTGAGGAGTTTATTGTTGAGCATAGGCAGTCGGGGTTGCCTGACATTCAGTGCTGCCCGTTTGGCGAGGCATATGTTCGGCTCATGAGGGTTAGAGACAGGGATAAGTTGGTGCTTGATACCCCCCATGAATTTGGTGATGTGTTCATTAGTTTTGTGAGGCATGGTGAGGGCAAAAATCACAGGAGGGTTCACTTCAATAGAATTGTGTGGTTGCTTCTGACGGGAGTTCCTTTTGATTTCCGCAACACTGAAGATCTTGCCTGTGCTGTCAGTAAGTTTGGCCGCATGATCTCCTGGGACAAGGAGGATGATCACGTGGGCCACATTGTTGTCAAGGCAAGAGTTATGAACTTGGATATCATCCCAAAAAGTTTGCATTGGTCTGAAGGTGATGAATTTGAGGAAGATGGATGGTCTTCTTCCATTGAAGTGCTGGCAAGTGAGCTCCTTGGCGGAGGACCTGCAGATGAGGACCCTTTTCCTCCTGCCAATGAGGACCCACACCCTTTACCTGAAAATGCTGAGCCTGCAGAGGGTTTTCATGAAGATGCAGTCAACAACAATGATATGGATGTTCAGGTTGCTGATAATTGGGATAACTGGGAAGAGAATCAGCAGAACAACCAGAATGCTGAACTGGAACATCTTTTGGATGCTGTGCAGCAGGAAAAAATGGCCTGGGCAGATGGAGAAGAGCTACTTCCAGCACCTAGCAATAGTAGTTTTTCTTCAGACATGTCTTTCTCTGAAGGAGACAACTCACATTTGCTTTTGCCCCCTGCTGCTATGGAAGCTATTCATCCTAGGGCTGCAATACCTGCTATTCTCCCCCCTCCTGCTGTTGTGATTGCTAATGGACTGCAGAACATAATTAAAGCATATCAGTCAGATGATGAGGAGACTCCTTTAGTTTAAGAGCAGATCCAGGATGTTGCTTTGGTTCAGGCTGCTTTGCATGATCAAGTTGTTGCAGACCAACTGCAACATGTTGCTTCAAATTCTCATGAAGCACAGGTTGCTTCTGATGCTTCTGCATTTTTGGATGTGGCTCCTGTCCAACCTGTTCTGCTGGAAGAAGCTTTGGAGCCCGCTATGATTTCTGATCTTCCTTTGGCAGCTAGTGGGTCATCAAATGAAGTCGTGGATTGCAGTTCTGAGCATGTTAATACTGCCAGAGGAAGCTTGCAGCCAGTGGAAAACCTAGAGGATCTTGAGTCAGGGCTCCAAGGTAATTGGGTTAACCAAATAAATGAACACTTTACCATGGTACCTTCTCTTCTTGGTTTGAAATGTATTCAGATGGCTGCTGCTGCTAAGAATGAACATTCTATTTCTGAAGAAGGCATGTTACTGTGGAAACAACACTTTCAAGAGCAATCTTTGGAAAGCAGGAGCTCTTTCTCTACCAACATTCCTGTGAGTTGGTTTAACTTTATTGTTCACCTGCTTCTGTCCCCTGATAAGTTTGCCTGGACTGTCAATGTGTTAAAATCTGGAATGTGGGAACTATTCACTGCTGTGGAAAATATGGATCAAGCCTTTCTGTTTCATATACCTGACAAATGTCCTACCTCTCATGCAACTATCTGTTAGGCCATGGAGGAAGGTGCTCAGGACAAAGGTAAAGAAAACATTGGGGTGGTTGCCAATATGCAAGATGTGGAGTCACAGGCCCTGCTGCAGCCTTTTGGCCAAGACAACTTGAGGAAGAGAAGTGGAAAAACTCCACTTGTGGAAACAGAGGTAAGGAGAAGTTATAGAATTAAGAAAGACAATGCTGGTTACAAGAGAAACTTCTGCTCCAATAATAATTGTTTACCTTGCAATGCTGTCCCTCCCATCATACAAAAATCAGTTGTTAAAAACCTCACTGCCTCTTTCTGTAAGGTTGCTGAGGGGGAGCTAGAGGACAAGCTGGCCAAGAATCCCAAGAGAAGGCAAGAGGAGGTTTTGGACAAGGTGCCCTTGGCCAAAGGAGAAGGACATACATCCAGCTCTTCTTAATGTTTAGGGCTCATACTTGGAATGTTGTGTTGTGGGATTGTATATGTAGTCCCACACCACCTAGTTTGGAACTGCATTTGATGGATGTAAGACTTGGATTTTGGCACTTTATGAACCATGTATGTCCGCTGATGTACTCCGCTGTTAGTACTTCCATGTGTTATGTTTGGATGCTCTACTGGATTTATGATATGCTATGGATCAGGGCATTATGCCAGTTTCTTCTCTGTTTGGATGATGATCAAGTGCTGGTGCTTGATCTCTGGTACAAAATCTCCTTTTGTTCCCATGAATAACACAAACAGAAGCTGGAATATTCTAAATTGGAACATTAGAGGTATGAATTCTGAAGACAAATGGCTGGCCTTAAGGCAGAAGATTGATGAGAGTGACTGCAATATTTTGTGTCTTCAAGAAACCAAGAGAGAGACCTTTGACATAGCTTACTTAAATTTTTTTTGCCCCACTAGAATTAATAAATTTGCTTTCCTTCCCTCTGTTGGAGCCTCTGGGGGGCTCCTGGTGGCCTGGAATGGCACTCAGTTCTCTGGAGAAATCATTGCACAAAACAGGTTCTCACTTTCAATATAGTTCACCAGTTTGCTATCTAATCAGTCTTGGATTCTTTCTAATATTTATGGTCCATGTGATCCACAAGACAAAATGGAGTTTATTAACTGGTTCCTGAATATTCACATGCCTCATGATGTTGATTGGATTCTAATGGGAGATTTTAACCTTATGAGAGCACCATCAGATAGGAACAGACCTGGGGGAGATGTTAATGATATGCTTATGTTCAATGAGGCAATTAGTAATCAAGATTTGGTTGAATTACCTTTGCATGGTAGAAAGTTCAACTGGAGTAACATGCAACATGATCCTTTGTTGGTCAAACTGGACTGGTTTTTCACTTCTGCTTCCTGCATGACTTCATTCCCTAACACAATTGTGCTACCCCTTGCAAAGCCTATATCAGATCACTTACCCTGTGTAATAAAAGTTGGTACTTCTATCCCAAAGGCAAGAGTGTTCAGGTTTGAAAACTATTGGCTGCAACATTCTGACTTCAAACAGGTAGTTGCTTCTGCTTGGAATATTCCAGTGGGAAATCTTGATGTTGTTAAAACTTTGAATGCTAAGTTCAAGAACTTAAGAAGAGCATTGAAGCTCTGGGCTAAATCTCTGTCCTATCTCAAAACTCAAATTGCAAAGCTAAATGAGCTCATCTTCATGTAGGATTTCTTTGAGGAATTTAGAGAACTGGATATTCATGAATGGAATTGCAGGGCTATTCTTAAAGAACAACTGCTTATTTATTTGAGGAATCAAAAGATCTATTGGAAGCAGAGAGGTAAAATCAAAGGGGTGAAGTTTGGAGATGAAACACAAAATTCTTTCACACCAAAGCCTCAATTAATTACAGACATAATCATATTGCTGTTCTTCAGAATGATGACCAAGTTGAGATATCAGATCATGCTGGAAAAGCTGCAATTCTCTTGGATGCATACAAAAAAAGAATGGGCACTTCCCAAAAAACCACAATGCACTTTGATTTGGTTTCTTTGTTTGGGCAGAGACAACATTCAGATATTTTTGACAATCTGGAATTACCTTTTACTGAAGAGGAAATTGATGCTGTAGTTAAGGATCTTCCAACAGACAAGTCTCCTGGCCCTGATGGTTTTAACAATGAATTCCTCAAGTCTTGCTGGGACATTATTAAAGGAGATGTGCTCAAATTCATATATGATTTTCATGCAGGGCACATCTCTCTTGAGAGTTTGAACACTTCATACATAACACTCATTCCAAAGGGGAGTACTCCATTGACACCAAATGATTTTAGGCCCATCTCTTTACTAAACTGATGTCTGAAACTTGTTACTAAGCTGCTGGCAAATAGGTTACAAAAGGTGATTCTGAAGTTGGTCCGCATCAACCAATATGGTTTTCTTAAAGAAAGATCTATTCATGATTGTTTGGGGTGGGCAGATGAATATCTGCATCAATGTCATAAGTCAAAGGAAGAAATCATTGTACTTAAATTGGATTTTGAAAAGGCTTTTGACACCATTGAACATCAGGCAATGTTGGATATTTTAAAAGCCAAAGGTTTTGGGGACAGATGGATTACATGGATCAAATTATTGTTTACTTCTGCTTCGTCTGCTATATTGCTTAATGGTGTTCCTGGAAAAAAGTTTTATTGCCTTAGAGGTGTAAGGCAGGGGGACCCACTATCCCCTCTCTTTTTTGTGCTTGCTGCTGACTTACTTCAGTCAATCCTAAACAAGGCAATGAACCTGGGCTTGATAACTTCTCCCTTGCAAGTGGAGTCATGCCCTGACTTTCCAATAGTACAATATGCTGATGACACCCTGGTTATTCTTCAAGCAGATGCAAAGCAACTACATTGCCTCAAAGCCCTTCTCAATACTTTTGCAGATGCCACTGGCCTTAAAGTAAACTACAATAAATCAAGTATGATTCCAATAAATGTGCCAGAAGAGAAGGTGAAGATTTTGATAAATACTTTTCATTGCAAGAAGGAATCATTTCCAATCCAATATTTGGGAGCACCCCTAGGCCTTCATAAGCCTACTGTTGAGCAATGTTTTCCTCTTGTCACAAGACTGCAGAAGAAGCTTGTGGGTTTGTCCACCTTTATGACATTGGCTGGAAGATTGCTGCTAGTGAAATCTGTCCTAAACTCACTGTTGATTTATCTCATGGGATGCCTTGATGTGCCTGTCACCATCAAAACCCAAGCCATAAAGTACTTGAGACATTGCCTTTGGAGAGGCCCTGATCTGGATGACCATAGACCTGCCATGGTGGCATGGAGCACTGTGTGTAGACCTAAAAATCAAGGTGGCTTAGGAGTGATTGATATTTTTGTTCAGAATAAGGCCCTTCTTCTTAAGAATCTACATAAGTTCTACAACAGACACAATATTCCCCGGGTCAACTTGATTTGGGAATCATATTACAACAATGATTCTCTGCCTGGTAATAGCTGGATTGGATCTTTTTGGTGGAAGGAAAACCTTAAGCTGATGGACAACTATAAGTATTTGGCCAGATGCAACATAGGTGATGGAAAGAGTGCTTATTTCTGGACTGATCTTTGGCACTCTAATTGTTTGCAAGATATGTTCCCTCATCTATTCTCTTTTGTGAAAAACAAGGATGCTACTGTTCACACCATTCTCCAAACTGAATACTTAGAGGACCTATTCCATCTACCACTGACTGTGCAAGCCTTCTAGGAATTTGAGGCTATGGAGGACATATGCATTAATTTAAGGGCCTCTGATACTTTAGATTGCATTGACACCTGGAGTTACATTTGGGGAGATGAGAAATTCTCTATTGCTAAGGCATATAAGGTAATGATGGGAGTTAAAGTTGTGCCACAGCAGTTCAATTGGATCTGGAATAGCTCTTGTCAACCAAAACACGAGGTGTTTTTTTGGAGACTACTTCATGACAGGCTGAATACTAGAAATCTTCTGAGAAGGAAATCTTTTCAGCTGGGCAACTATAATTGTGCTGTCAACAATTGTCCACAGGAAGAAACTCTTCAGCACCTTTTCTGGACTTGCCCTTTTGCAGCTCAATGCTGGGACCTAGTTTGCCCTTCAAGGCAGGCGAATGTTTCAATCATGGAAGCTTTTCTTGATCTCAATCAGAAACTTCATGTGCCTTTCTTCATGGAGATAATCATCCTTGCCTCCTGGGCTATCTGGATCTCCAGGAACAATCTGATTTTCCAAGCAATTCAGCCTAGCATTCAAAGGTGGAAAGCCATCTTCCTGGAGGAGCTCAATCTTCTTAGATTTAGAATTAAAAAAGGTTATGCTGGAGCCTACTGTTATTGGCTGGATAATTTTGTGTTGTAAACCTAGTTCCTAGTTCTTAGTTGCTAGTTTTCTTTCTTTTGTTCGTTCTGTTTTTTCCTTGGCTTATCTCAAGCCTTATGTACAGTGGAACCTTTTTGTCTTTCTTACCCTGAAAATAATAAAAAATTGTAGTGGGGTTTTGCCCTACTGTGTATAGTAAAAAAAGCCTCAGAGTGACACTTGCGTAGGATCTGTTCCTGTTCATGCTCAGGTACACAACGTCTAATAACACCATCTACTCCTTCTTTATAAAGGTGTGGGTCATCCCAGAAGTAATGTCTTAAATCATAGAAAACTTTTTCTTTTGCTGGTACGTGAAACTAGGTGGTATAAATTTAGCAACAATGTAATTAGCATAATCAGCATACCATGGAGCAGTATGAGCAGCATTTATGACAGCTAATTGTTCGTGAGGAAAGCTATCATCAATAGGTAGTGGGTCATCAAGAACAATCTCTAACCTAGACAAGTTGTCTGCAACGGGGTTCTCAGCTCCCTTTCTATCAATAATATGCAAATCAAATTCTTGTAGTAGGAGAACCCATCTAATAAGTCTAGGTTTAGCATCTTTCTTTTCCATAAGATATTTAATAGCAGCATGATTAGTGTGAACAGTTACTTTAGAGTCAACGATATAAAGTCTAAACTTATCACAAGCAAATACAACTGCTAAAAATTCTTTTTCAGTAGTAGCATAATTTCTCTGGGCACTGTCTAGAGTTTTACTAGCATATTGAATAACATTTAGTTTCTTATCAACTCTTAACATCGCACATAATTTCAAAGGGTAAATTCCAATCAGGTGGCTGAACAATAGGTGCAGAAATCAAAGCTTTCTTAAGTATTTCAAATGCTTCTACACAATCATCATCGAATACAAAAGGAATATATTTTTGTAAAAGATTAGTCAGAGGCCTAGAGATTTTAGAGAAGTCCTTAATAAACCTCCTATAAAAACCGGCATGACCAAGGAAACTTCTTATACCTTTAATGTCTTTAGGACACGACATCTTTTCAATAGCATCAACTTTAACTTTATCAACTTCAGTACCTCTTTCAGAAATTTTATGCCCCAAGACAATGCCTTCATTAACCATGAAGTGGTATTTTTCCCAATTCAAGACAAGATTAGTTTCTTCACAACTCTGCAAAACTCGATCAAGATTGCTGAAGCAATCAGCAAAAGAAGATCATAAACAGAGAAATCATCCATGAAAACCTCAACAATCTTTTCACAGAAGTCAGAGAATATAGCCATCATGCATCTTTGAAAGGTAGTTGGTGCATTACATAAACCAAAAGGCATACGTCTATAAGCAAAAGTACCGAAAGGGCAAGTAAAGTGGTCTTTTCTTGATCCTCTTTTGACACAGGTATTTGAGAGAAACCAGAGTAACCATCTAGAAAGCAAAAATGTGTGTGTTTGGATAATCTTTCTAGCATTTGATCAATAAAAGGCAAAGGGTAATGATCCTTTTTAGTAGCTTTATTTAATTTACGGAAATCAATTACCATCCTATAACCTGTAACAATTCTTTGCGGGATCAATTCATCTTTGTCATTAGGAACGACAGTAATACCTCCCTTCTTAGGGATACAATGGACATGACTTACCCACTGACTATCAGCAACGGGATAAATTATACCTACCTCCAGGAGCTTTATGAAAGTACAACTATCCCTAGGTGGTTTTGGTAATTCCTAACAACATATAGCTCATTGGGCTAATACTATTCCAAGACAAATAATTCAGGAAAGCTCAATGAATGGCATGGCATGGATGAGGAAAGTGGATCCCTCAAAATACTAGGGACAAAAGGATTGGCTCAAGCTCAAAAGCTCAAGACTCTACATTTTATATTTTAGTGATCCAAGATCATATTGAGTCTATAGGAAAAGCCAATACTATCAAGGAGGGATGATGTGTTGCTTAATGAATTTCTTGCTCCATGGTGCTTAGTGATATGCTCCAAAAACCCTCAACTACTTTCTCATATCCACATATGACCCAAACCAAAAGTCAAACTCGGCCCCACCGATTCTTTCTATCCGGCGCCACCGAGTTCAGATGTCATAGCCACTGCCACAAACCCTAGGCAAATCGGTCTCACCGATAGGGATCTCGGTCTCACCGAGATGGGATTGTAATCTCTCTGTTTCCCTTCGTAACGTTTTGGTCTAACCGAAGTGAGCGATCGGTCCCACCGAGATTGCAATGTAAACTCTCTGTTTCCTTTTTGTAACATTTCGGTCTCACCGAAATGAGCGAATCGGTCCCACCGAGTTTACCTGACCAACTCTCTGGTTAGCTTATTACCAAAATCGGTCTCACCGAGTTTGTGTAATCGGTCTCACCGAGATTACGTTATGCCCTAACCCTAACCATATCGGTCCTACCGAGTTGCATGTCGGTCCCACCGAAAACCCTAACGGTCACTAGGTTTACTAAATCGGTCTGACCGAGTTTGTTGATTCGGTCCCACCGAGATTGGTAAATTGTGTGTAACGGTTAGATTTTGTGTGGAGGCTATATATACCCCTCCACCTCCTCTTCATTCGTGGAGAGAGCCATCAGAACAAACCTACACTTCCAACTTACCATTTCTGAGAGAGAACCACCTACTCATGTGTTGAGGCCAAGATATTCCATTCCTACCATATGAATCTTGATCTCTAGCCTTCCCCAAGTTGCTTTCCACTCAAATCTTCTTTCCACCAAATCCAAATCCTGTGAGAGAGAGTTGAGTGTTGGGGAGACTATCATTTGAAGCACAAGAGCAAGGAGTTCATCATCAACGCACCATTTGTTACTTCTTGGAGAGTGGTGTCTCCTAGATTGGCTAGGTGTCACTTGGGAGCCTCCGACAAGATTGTGGAGTTGAACCAAGGAGTTTGTAAGGGCAAGGAGATCGCCTACTTCGTGAAGATCTACCGCTAGTGAGGCAAGTCCTTCGTGGGCGACGGCCATGGTGGGATAGACAAGGTTGCTTCTTCGTGGACCCTTCGTGGGTGGAGCCCTCCGTGGACTCGCGCAGCCGTTACCCTTCGTGGGTTGAAGTCTCCATCAACGTGGATGTACGATAGCACCACCTATCGGAACCACGACAAAAACATCCGTGTCTCCAATTGCGTTTGAATCCTCCAAACCCATCCCTTTACATTCTTTCAAGTTGCATGCTTTACTTTCCGCTGCCCATATACTCTTTGCATGCTTGCTTGAATTGTGTGAAGATTGCTTGACTTGTGCTAAGATAGTTAAAATCTGCCAAAGACTAAAATTGGGAAAAGGTTAAGTTTTTAATTGGTCAAGTAGTCTAATCACCCCCCCTCTAGACATACTTCAAGATCCTACAAGTGGTATCAGAGCTTTGGTCTCCATTTGCTTTGATTTCCATAGCTTTTGGTGTTCATAGCCTTGGTTTCACAACCTAGGAGAGTATGGCGTCTAGCGAGGGAAATTATCACCGTAGAGGTCCTTACTTTGATGGTACTAATTTTGCTAGTTGGAAGCATAAGATGAAAATGCATATTCTCGGACATAACCCCGCCGTTTGGGCTATTGTGTGTATTGGCTTGCAAGGTGAATTCTTTGATGGGAGAGAACCGAACCGTGAAGCTAGCGCGGATGAGTTGAAGATGCTGCAATACAACGCTCAAGCTTGTGATATCCTCTTCAACGGATTGTGCCCCGAAGAATTCAACAAAATCAGCCGTCTTGAGAATGCAAAGGAAATTTGGTATACTTTGGTTGATATGCATGAAGGTACTGACTCCGTCAAGGAATCCAAATTGGATGTGCTCCAAAGTCAACTTGACAAGTTCAAAATGAAGGATGGTGAAGGTGTCGCTGAAATGTACTCTAGGCTTGCTCTTATCACAAATGAGATTGCGGGCTTAGGAAGTGAAGAGATGACTGATAGATTCATCATCAATTAGATCCTAAGAGCATTGATGGAAAATATGATACTATATGCACATTGATCCAAATGATGCCAAATTACCAGAATCTCAAGCCAACGGAAGTCATTGGAAGAATTGTTGCTCATGAGATGTCACTCAAGGATAAGGAGGAACTTCACAACAAGTCAAGTGGTGCTTACAAAGCCTCATGTGAAGCCCCTACATCATCAAGTGAGAAACAAACCTTCAATGAAGAATTGAGCTTAATGGTGAAGAACTTCAACAAATTCTACAAGAGTAGAAGCAAAGAGAGAAGCTCTAAGTCAAGGTCCTACAATGACAAAAGATCTTCTAGTCGAGAGTGCAATTGCTACAATTGTGGAAGACCCGGACACTATTCCAATGAGTGTACGACACCCTACAAAAGAAGAGAAGATTCTCCTAAGAGAAGAAGTAGAAGAGAAGAATCACCGCCAAGAGAGAGGAGGAGTAGAGATGATCGTTATGAACGAAGAACATCCCGGAGAAGCAAGGATTCGGAAAGGAAGGACAAGTCATCAAGGAGCTACAAAAAACAAAGACATCAAGCTCATGTTGGTGAATGGGTATCCGGTTCCGACTCTGAACATCACTCCGAGAGAAGCTATCACTCCGACTCCGAACATACTCAAGATGAAGGTGTTGCCGGTCTAGCACTTGTGTCAACCAACTCCTACGACATATTTGATTCACCAAATGAAGGACTTGGAAGATGCTTCATGGCTAAAGGCCCTAAGGTAACACACCCCGAGTATGTTGATTTCAATAGTGATGACTTGTTAGGTGATGATGATTTACTTGTTGACAACTCTAGTGATGAATACTATGATGAAACGTCAATTAATCATGCTAATCAAGATAAAACGAATGACAATGATAAGGAGAAGATTGAGCTTCTAACTAAAGAACTAAACACTCTTAAGTTAGCTCATGAAACTATCTTAGAAAATCATCGAGAACTTTTAAGGGCTCATGAGAAGTTACGCTTTGAAAAGCTCAACCTTGAGCAAGAGCATGAGTTCTTAAAGGCAATCAATGATGATCTTCGCAAGAAAAGTTCTTCTTACATTGCCAAGAGTTTACTCTTATCTACTTACATGCCTCAAGTCAAGTCCGGTAACAAAAACAAGAAGGATTCTTCCTCTAGTAGTAACAATCATCATGTTAAATCTAATATTGTTGCTTCTAGTAGTTCTCTTGATTCCACTAATGATTCTCTTAGCCAAGTTACACTTGAGCAAGAAAATAGCTTATTGAAGGGAATTATAGAGAAAGGTGTTTACAAGAGCCTTGCCGGGAGTAAGCAATTTGAGGAAATTGTACGCAAGCAAGGAAGGCACCGGAAGAACCAAGGTGTTGGTTTTGAACGAAAGTTCAATGCCAATGGAGTTGAGTGGGAAGAAGATCAATATCCCAAGATGAAGTTTGTTCCTCAACAAGAGAAGTATGATCCTACTTCCTTCAAGGGAACACAAGCTCAAGATGATCTTCCACCACAAGACCACAAGCAAAAAGGCAAGGACAAGCTTCAAGAGGAGATTGATGCATTTGAAGAAGCTCCTAAGGCCTTGGTCAAGTGGGTTCCCAAGACTACGTCAAGTTCTACTTCATCAAGTACGACTACAACTCCAAGGATTCCCATCAAGATGATGTGGATCCCGAAGAAGAAGAACTAGAGAGTTCTTGAGGGTGACTCCGCCAACATTCTTCACTCATATCATTATGGCAAGGACAAGTGCAATCAACTTCCACATCTTGCACTAGTTCAAGGAGTCACAAACCCTCTTGTTGGTAAGACAAGGGACAAGGTAACCTAATGCTTTCATGGACATCATCTTGTGTGTGCATCACTCTATGTCTATGGATATACTTGTTTGTTCCTTGTGGGACTAACCCGTGTAGGTATTGAAAGTGCAACTCACTCCAAAGGATTGCTCCAAATGATCTTCATCAACATTGAGCATCCACATCTTCAACACCTACATGAAGTCATCATCGACAAAACCCAAGGTTAGTTCATCCCTCTAAGGGGGGATCTCACATCTAGGGGGAGCTTAACTCTAAGAATTGAGTCAAAGCAACTCTAATGGTGTGAACACATCAATGCATTATGTAAAAGTGGTAACCCCACTTGAGCTTAAACGATGAGTATGACCTATGATCAAATGTTCTCATTTGACTCCTAAGTCAATATACTCATATATAGATGACCTAGTCATCGCCAATTGTTTGATAGATGCTAGAATTGGTTGTGCATGCTTTGCCACATATTTCATTTGCCATTTTATTGTGTGAGCATGTTGGTTGCATATTTAACTCATTCGAGGACATCCACTTGTTGCTTTGATTGATTGGTTTCTTTTTCTTTTGCCAAGTGGATGAACAAGAATGCCTAAGAACCTTCTCTAGCTATCTATGCTTTTCTTGTCTCAAACTCTATTCATGCTACATCACAAAATTTGATCAAGTCAGATTCGAACCACTCTGTGTGAGGAGCACTCGGAGTCCCCGATTCGTCATAGACTTAAACTTCCAAAACTTCTTTGTGCGTTTCGGTCTGACCGATTCTTCCATTTCGGTCATACCGAGATCACTAAGTCGATCTAGGTTTTCAATCTCGGTGCAACCGATTTGAACTTTTCGGTCTCACCAAGTTGCTATAACCGTCAACAGTTATGCATCTCGGTGCCACCGAGTTGTTCCACTCGGTCACACCGACAGGGTCGGGCTATATATACTCACGGGCAAAAATTTGGAAAACTTTCTCCAAACCCCTTCGCCCGCGCATAGCTCGCTCTGCCTCCAAGGTCTCCGGATCGTCGACTTCGTCGCCAGCCGCCTCCTGTCGCTGGTCTCCGCCGCCGTCAACGGAATTCAACCCCGCCGTTGTCGCCGTAGCGAGTTCATCGCCAAGCTAGGGTATGGACTCGATCACAGTGCTATCCCCGTCCCATTCCTAGCACATTGTGTTCATCATGATTCTTGCCACGATTGAAACGATTCTATCCACTCAAAACAATCCTTAGATTAGAAGAGATTTGGAAATTTAGGGTTAG
This sequence comes from Triticum aestivum, assembly GCF_018294505.1. Taxonomy (NCBI): domain Eukaryota; kingdom Viridiplantae; phylum Streptophyta; class Magnoliopsida; order Poales; family Poaceae; genus Triticum; species Triticum aestivum. The sequence continues at coordinate 507,134,329 of NC_057801.1, read as the reverse complement.
GTTTCCGCCGAAACCATCTCGGACCCACCGAGTTGTAGAACTCGGTTCCACCGATTCGGCTAAGGCCATTGCACAAGTAATTCTCGGTCTGACCGAGAATTGCAAATCGGTGTGACCGAGTTCAGGACTCTGTGAAACCCTAGCAGTCTCGGTGCCACCGAACTGTGACTCGGTCTGACCAAGTTCACTAGTTTAGGTTCCAAAAGGTGCTTCGGTATCACCGAGTTTACAAATCGGTTGATCCGAAATGCTTTCTGTGGAAAACTAAAACTAAGTTTTTGAATCCTTTTGCAAAAACCTCTGTATTTTGTGATGCTCATCCATTCTATCTCATCTATAACTATTCACAGGGTCAGCAGTCAGTGTTTGCAGTATGTCAGACCAAAGTGACAGCCAGAACCAGTCAGAAGAGCAGATTCACATGAGTGAGGGCACTAGTCCCTCTAGCATCTCAGATGATGGCAGCAGGAGCACCCCAAGCAACTTGCCCAAAGCTGTCACCAGGGCCAAAAAGAAGAAAACCTCAGAATCTGAGGATGAAGACTATGTGGCAGCTGAGGATGAAGCCACTTCTAAGAAGAAAGTGCTCAGAAAGGAGTATGGCACAGCTGTAACCACTAAGCTTGGTATGAAGATCAAGGTGCCTGCAAAAAGGACTCCCATGTCTAAAGCCAGAGCCTCTACTCATGTGCCAGAGACATCTGATCCCAAAGAGGCTGCTGCAGAAGGGAATAAGAGGAAGGAAAGGGTCAAGAAGACCATGGCCAGAGTTGTTGGACAGCCTTCCATGATGGAAGAGGAGGAGGAAGAAGAGGTTGCTGCACCAGCACCCAAGGCTCAAAAGCTTATGGGTGATGCTATTAGGTCAGGGATGCATCATCAAAGCCCAAAGAAGCACCCAAAGCTGCCTCCAAGCCCAAGACTGCGCCTAAGTGGAATACTAGGAGCATACCAGCTGCTGAGAAGAACAAGGCCTCAGTGCCTGAAGTTGCTGAGGAAGAAGAAGATGAAGGACAAGTTCTGAGAAAGCTGAAACCTAAGATTCTAGACCACAATGATGCTCATCCAGTGGCTGAGAACATGAAGCTGAGGAAGGATGCAGGGCTCAGACAGTGGAGGTTGTCTAATCCTTATGCAATCAGGAGAAGGACTACTGTTGACTACAGGTTCCACACTAAGGAACAGCAGGATTTCTATGAGACTGTGCTGTTGGACAAGAAACCTATAGTTTGTGACATGAGGTGGGTGGATTGGAAATACATCAAGGCAAATGAGGAACACTATCCTAGAGTGTATGACAGCTTCAGTGCTTGTGGAGTTGCAGACTTTGTTGGACAGAAGTTCACAAAGTGGAATGATGAACTCATAATGCAATTCTACTCCACAGCACATTTCTATCCAGATGGTAGGATAGTATGGATGTCTGAAGGTACGAGGTACCAATCAACTATTGAGGAATGGGAAAATCTGATTAGTGCCCCTAAAGAGAGTGAAGATGACTTGGATGTCTATGCCAAGAAGAAGAAGGATCACAATTCTATGGCACACATGTACAAGGAGATCCCAGATAAAGCTCTTGAAACTCATAAGTTTGGATCTGTACACTTCCTTCTGTCAGGACTGCTAACCATCAACTAGATCCTAAGGCACACTATCTTGCCCAAGTTAGGTGACCACAACATGATCAGAGGCCATGCAATAAACTTGCTACACATATTTGATGTGCCTCAGAAGTTCAAGGTCATGAGCCTCATAGTTGAGACTATTAAAAGGACAACAACAGACCAGAAGAGAAGCTGTGGGTATGCCCCACAAATCCAGGAGCTGATTAACTTGAAGATGGGCACAGGCACATACAGTTGGATAAGGAACACTTTGCTATCTATCCAGACTTTGAGGACAACGAAGTGGTGATGAATGAAGATGAACCATCTTCAGTGCAAGCACAAGAGAAGAAGGAGAAGGCAAGGACAGAGAAGGCTACCAAGATGCCAACCATGGAAGAGGCATCTCAGTACTTTTTGAAGAGCAAACAAGATCAACTAGGCTACTTGATTGCATCCACTCTAAGGATTGAGAAAGGGCTGGCCACCTTGACTCAAAACCAGGAGAGCCTGGAGAGGATCATGGAGAAGAAGTTCTATGACTTGGACATGAAAGTAACTAAGATCCAGTCTGTTGTTGAGAAGCTTCAGGATGATATGCTGGAGAGGAAGGGCAAGACAACCACAGATGCATTTGCCAGAGTGCCTAGAGCTCAGAGATCAGCTGCAGTGCTAGTGACAGACACCAAATCCACTTCATCTGCACCAGCTACAGCTCCAGTGCAACCAGCTCCAGCACCTACACCTCCAGCTCCATCTACATCAACTGAAGTCTTCGTCCAACGAGTCATCTCTACACCACCACATCAACACCAAGCCTGAGAGACGACATAGTACTATGCATTTTCTAGGAACTTTTTGGTAACTTGTTGCCAAAGGGGGAGAAAAATGTATAGATCATAGGCTTCGAGAGAGAGTGTTGCTTTTTGTTCTCTCTTGATTTGGTGGTTAAACTTTATTTGCTTTTGCTTGCTTGAGATACTACTTTATTGCCTGTGTGATACAATGATGATCATGTGTTTGATCATATGCTACATTTATGCTTGTTGGATGACATTATCCCATTTATCTCTAGACGATCATTCACTTTGCTTGGTGATGAGTGCATGTATTCAATCTTTATTATTTTGAGCGCTCCACAAAGATGTATGTGACATGGAAGAGTAACCCATGAGCCTAACTCCCTATACATTTGCAGTCCAAAGCAAATCTTAAAACTATGCACAAATTTAGGGGGGGCTCTTGCTTATCACATACTTCTCAAAGCGATGATGTTTTTCAATCTTATTATCATTTGTCGAAGCTTTGATCTATATGTTGTCATCAATTACCAAAAAGGGGGAGATTGAAAGTGCAACTATCCCTAGGTGGTTTTGGTAATTCCTAACAACATATAGCTCATTGGGCTAATACTATTCCAAGACAAATATTTCAGGAAAGCTCAATGAATGGCATGGCATGGATGAGGAAAGTGGATCCCTCAAAATACTAAGGATAAAAGGATTGGCTCAAGCTCAAAAGCTCAAGACTCTACATTTTATATTTTAGTGATCCAAGATCACATTGAGTCTATAGGAAAAGCCAATACTATCAAGGAGGGATGAGGTGTTGCTTAATGAGTTTCTTGCTCCATGGTGCTTAGTGATATGCTCCAAAACCCTCAACTACTTTCTCATATCCACATATGACCCAAACCAAAAGTCAAACTCGGCCCCACCGATTCTTTCTATCCGGCGCCACCGAGTTCAGATGTCATAGCCACTGCCACAAACCCTAGGCAAATCGGTCTCACCGATAGGGATCTCGGTCTCACTAAGATGGGATTGTAATCTCTCTGTTTCCCTTCGTAACGTTTCGGTCTAACCGAAGTGAGCGATCGGTCCCACCGAGATTGCAATGTAAACTCTCTGTTTCCTTTTCGTAACATTTCGGTCCCACCGAAATGAGCGAACCGGTCCCACCGAGTTTACCTGACCAACTCTCTGGTTAGCTTGTTACCAAAATCGGTCTCACCGAGTTTGTGTAATCGGTCTCACCGAGATTACGTTATGCCCTAACCCTAACCATATCGGTCCTACCGAGTTGCATGTCAGTCCCACCGAAAACCCTAACGGTCACTAGGTTTACTAAATCGGTCTGACCGAGTTTGTTGATTCGGTCCCACCGAGATTGGTAAATTGTGTGTAACGGTTAGATTTTGTGTGGAGGCTATATATACCCCTCCACCTCCTCTTCATTCGTGGAGAGAGCCATCAGAACAAACCTACACTTCCAACTTACCATTTCTGAGAGAGAACCACCTACTCATGTGTTGAGGCCAAGATATTCCATTCCTACCATATGAATCTTGATCTCTAGCCTTCCCCAAGTTGCTTTCCACTCAAATCTTCTTTCCACCAAATCCAAATCCTGTGAGAGAGAGTTGAGTGTTGGGGAGACTATCATTTGAAGCACAAGAGCAAGGAGTTCATAATCAACGCACCATCTGTTACTTCTTGGAGAGTGGTGTCTCCTAGATTGGCTAGGTGTCACTTGGGAGCCTCCGACAAGATTGTGGAGTTGAACCAAGGAGTTTGTAAGGGCAAGGAGATCGCCTACTTCGTGAAGATCTACCGCTTGTGAGGCAAGTCCTTCGTGGGTGACGGCCATGGTGGGATAGACAAGATTGCTTATTCGTGGAGCCTTCGTGGGTGGAGCCCTCCGTGGACTCGCGCAGCCGTTACCCTTCGTGGGTTGAAGTCTCCATCAATGTGGATGTACGATAGCACCACCTATCGGAACCATGACAAAAACATCCGTGTCTCCAATTGTGTTTGAATCCTCCAAACCCTTTCCCTTTACATTCTTGCAAGTTGCATGCTTTACTTTCCGCTGCTCATACACTCTTTGCATGCTTGCTTGAATTGTGTGAAGATTGCTTGACTTGTGCTAAGATAGCTAAAATCTACCAAAGACTAAAATTGGGAAAAGGTTAAGTTTTTAATTGTTTAAGTAGTCTAATCACCCCCCTCTAGACATACTTCAAGATCCTACACTTTAGTATTTTTTTTCTTACCACTTCTTTAATCTTAGGATTTAACAGTCGTTGGTGATCAACAACTGGTTTGGCGTCTTTCTCCAATTTTATTTTGTGTTGGCATAGAGTGGGACTAATGCCCTTAAGGTCATCAAGAGTATATCCAATAGCAGCATGGTGCTTCTTCAGAGTTTTCAATAATTTCTCCTCTTCCTCCTCTGAAAGGTTAGAACTAATAATAACAGGATATATCTTCTTTTCATCAAGATAAGAATATTTAAGAGTGTTAGGTAATGGTTTAAGCTCAAACACGGGATCACCCTTGGGTGGTGGAGGATCCCCTAGGATTTCAACAGGCAAGTTGTGTTTCAAAATGGGTCCCTATTTAAAGAATACTTCATCTATTTCCCTTCTTTCATTCATAAACATATCATTTTCATGGTCTAGCAAATATTGTTCTAAAGGATCATTAGGAGGCACGACAATAGAAGCAAGACCGATAATTTCATCCTTACTAGGCAATTCTTTATCATGGGGTTGTCTATGAAATTTAGCAAACTTAAAGTCATGAGACATATCCCCTAACCCAATCGTAACAATATACTTTTCACAATCTATCCTAGCATTAACAGTATTCAAGAAGAGTCTACCAAATATAATGGGACAAAAGTCATCTTGTGGAGAACCAAGAACAACAAAATCAGTAGGATATTTAACTTTCCCACACAAGACTTCAACATCTCTAACAATCCCAACTGGTGAAATAGTATCTCTATTGGCAAGCTTAATTGTAACATCGATTTCTTCTATCTCAGCAGGTGCAATATCATGCATAATTTATTTGTATAAGGAATGATGTATTGCACTTGCACTAGCACCCATATCACATAAGCCATGATAAAAATGATCTTATATTTTAACAGAAATAACATGCATGCCTACAACAGGTCTATGTTTATTTTTAGTATCGGGTCTAGCAATTCTAGCAGCTTCATCACAGAAGTAAATAACATGCCCATCAATATTATCAACCAAGAGATCTTTAACCATAGCGATACTAGGTTCAACTTTATATTTCTCAGGTGGTGTAGGTGTTCTAGTATTACTCTTACGAACCACAGTTGAAGCTTTAGAATGATCCTTTATCCTAATAGGGAAAGGTGGTTTCACAATATAGGTAGTAGGAACAATAGGATCATTATAAGTGATAGTGTTTTCTTCATCTTTAATAGGCGCAACTACTTTTACTTCAATGGGAGGATTATATTTAAACCACTTCTCCTTAGGGAGGTCAACATGAGTAGCAAATGATTCACAGAAAGAAGCTACTATCTCAGAGTCAAGTCCATATTTAGTGCTAAATTCACGAAAAGCATCGGTATCCATAAAAGATTTAACACAATCAAACTTAGGTGTTATACCTGACTCCTTACCTTCGTCGAGATCCCAATCTTCCGAGTTGCGCTTAATTCTTTCCAATAAATCCCATTTGAATTCAATAGTCTTCATCATGAAAGAGCCAGTACAAGAAGCATCAAGCATGGAGCGATTGTTGAGACAAAGCCGAGCATACAAATTTTGAATAATAATTTCTCTTGAGAGCTCATGATTGGGGCATGAATATGACATTGACTTAAGCTAACCCCAAGCTTGAGCTATGCTTTCTCCTTCGTGAGGCCAAAAATTATATCTATAATTACGATCACGATGAACAAGATGCATAGGATAAAACTTATGATGAAATTCCAATTTCAATCGGTTGTAGTTCCATGATCCCATATCATCACATAGCCTAAACCATGTAAATGCCTTTCCCTTCAAAGATAAAGGGAATACCTTCTTATTGATAACATCCTCGGGCATACCTGCAAGCTTAAATAATCCACAAACTTCATCCACATAGATTAGGTGCAAATCGGGATGCAATGTTCCATCTCCTGTAAAAGGATTAGCTAGCAGTTTCTGTATCATACCCGAAGGAATTTCAAAGTAAACATTTTTAGTAGGTTTAGTAGGTTGACGAGCAACTATTTTCTCTACTGGTCGGGGTGAAGATACCCTGAACAAACCCCTCAAAGGGTTACTTTCCATAGTAACAAGTGACAGTAAATTTCAGCACACTATATAAAATTTTCCTTACCAAGTTCCACTTACCAAAGGCGCTTCACCCCCCGGCAACGGTGCCAGAAAAGAGTCTTGATGACCCACAAGTTTAGGGGATCTATCGTAGTCCTTTCGATAAGTAAGAGTGTCGAACCCAACGAGGAGCGGAAGGAAATGATAAGCGGTTTTCAGTAAGGCATTCTCTGCAAGCACTGAAATTGTTGGTAACAGATAGTTTTGTGATAAGGTAATTCGTAACGGGTAACAAGTCACAAAAGTAAATAAGGTGCAGCAAGGTGGCCCAATCCTTTTTATAGCAAAGGACAAGCCTGGACAAATTCTTGTATGAAGGAAAACGCTTCCGAGGACACATGGGAATTATCGTCAAGCTAGTTTTCATCACGCTCATATGATTCACGTTCGTTACTTTGATAATTTGATATGTGGGTGGACCAGTGCTTGGGTACTGCCCTTCCTTGGATAAGCATCCCACTTATGATTAACCCCTATTGCAAGCATCCACAACTACAAAAGAATTATTAAGGTAAACCTAACCATAGCATGAAACATATGGATCCAAATCAGCCCCTTACGAAGCAACGCATAAACTAGGGTTTAAGCTTCTGTCACTCTAGCAACCCATCATCTACTTATTACTTCCCAATGCCTTCCTCTAGGCCCAAACAATGGTGAAGTGTCATGTAGTCGACGTTCACATAACACCACTAGAGGAAAGATAACATACATTTCATCAAAATATCGAATGAATACCAAATTCACATGACTACTTATAGCAATACTTCTCCCATGTCCTCAGGAACAAACGTAACTACTCATAAATCATATTCATGTTCAAAATCAGAGGGGTATTAATATGCATAAAGGATCTGAACATATGATCTTCCACCAAATAAACCAACTAGCATCAACTACAAGGAGTAATCAACACTACTAGCAACCCACAGGTACCAATCTGAGGTTTTGGGACAAAGATTGGATACAAGAGATGAACTAGGGTTTGAGAGGAGATGGTGCTGGTGAAGATGTTGATGGAGATTGACCCCCTCCCGATGAGAGGATCGATGGTGACGATTTCCCCCTCCTAGAGGGATGTTTCCCCGGCAGAACAGCTCCGTCGGAGCCCTAGATTGGTTCTGGCAAGGTTCCGCCTCGTGGCGGCGGTGTTTCGCCCTGAAAGCTTGCTTATGATTTTTTTTCCAGGGTAAAAGACTTCATATAGCAGAAGATGGGCACCGGAGGCCTGCCAGGGGGCCTACGAGGCAAGGGGGCGCGCCAAGGGGGTAGGGCGCGGCCCCCACCATCATGGACGGTGGGTGGCCCCCCTCTAGGATTTTCTTCACTCAGTATTTTTTATTAATTCCAAAAATAACTTTTGTGGAGTTTAAGGACTTTTGGAGTTGTGCAGAATAGGTCTCTAATATTTGCTCCTTTTCCAGCCCAGAAGTCCAGCTGCCGGCATTCTCCCTCTTCATGTAAACCTTGTAAAATAAGAGAGAAAAGGCATAAGTATTGTGACATAATGAGTAATAACAGCCCATAATGCAATTAATATCAATATCAAAGCATGATGCAAAATGGACGTATCAGACTACACTAGACAAGCCATAGTCAAGTAAGCGATATAGTGAAAGCACGAAGACTATCAACAGCTAGGTAGTATGGATCGGGATGGAAGATAGTATGAAGCCAAACAGTAAACGGTCTTCACACACTGAAGTTAATCAGATCAGGCAAAAGGGCAAAGACTTCACAAAGACAAACTGTAAGTAAAGAGAGAGGTGAAGGATAGAACCAGTTGCTTGGAGAGGACAAGGGATTTGTTGGACCAGTTCCAGTTGATGCGACAACTATACGTCTGGTTAGGGAGGCTGAGATTCAACTCAGAAGACCGCGTCTTCACCTTATTCCCCTTGATCTAAGAACACTTAGTCCTTGCCCGATCACTCTGGTAAGTCTTCAAGGTATACTTCCAAACCTTCACAGATTTTGTTCATCGGCAATCCACAATAATTCTTGGATGCTCAGAACGCGACGCCTAACCGGCTGGAGGATTCACAGTCCTCAAGTGTAATAAGTCTTCAAATCACGCGGACAGAAAGACTTCAGTGATGCCTAACACTCTTTGGCTCTGGGTGTTTTGGGTTTTGTCCTCGCAAGAATTTCTCTCTCAAAGGCTTCGGAGGTGGGTTGCTCTCAAATGACAAAAATCATGCACTAACTTGGAGCAGCCACCAATTTATGATGTAGGGGGTGGGCTATTTATAGCCAGGAGGCAACCCAACCTGATTTGTCCAAAATGACCCTGGGTCACTAAGGAACTGACACGTGTCCAATGGTCAGATTTCAAACACACGCGACAGCTTAGTTTGAGCTACAAGCAAAGCTGACTCATCCAGCTCTGGATAAGATTTGCTCTCATTGTCTTCACTCGAAGACATAGGATTTGGTTGAGCATCACTTTAGTCACTCTGACTTTGTTCACTTGGAACCCACTTAACAGTACGATGGTTCCTATGACTCAACAAAGAAGAAAAGGAAATTACGAAACAACTATGTCTTCGCACTCCATAGTCTTCATGCGATGGCTTCTCTTGTCATAGTCTTCAATGTGAATATCTTCACAGACCACCATTGTCTTCAATGTCTTCACACATTTTTAGGGGTCATCTCTGGTAGGTAAACCGAATCAATATGGGACTACTACCTGTGTTATCCTACAATTCTCATAAACACATTAGTCCCTCAACCAAGTTTGTCGTCAATACTCCAAAACCAACTAGGGGTGGCACTAGATGCACTTACAATCTCCCCCTTTTTGGTGATTGATGACAAACTGGTTGAAGTTTTCAACATGGATAAAAGTATGTGAAAGTTTAGTGTTGTGAGTATTGTCTTCATACATATGTGAAAGTTTAGTGTTGTGAAGATATATCGACTCCTTGCCAGGCTCGGGGTAGATGGCTTCAACTGATAGATCAACCTTAGGCAGAAAGACAAGATGGTTGCGTGCTAAAGGATGATAGTTGATAGTAGAATGAAGTTTGATTAGGCGCATCACCCATGGAGCATAGAACTTCAGGCCAAACAGATCAATCCCGGATGCAGCAAGTTGTCTGATGAAGAAATCCTGGGAGTTGAATCTGATGCCATTGACAATATAGAATACCAAAATCTTCATAGTGCCTTCAAGTTTGGCTTCAGAAGAATGTCCCTTGATTGGCCATAGAGTATGCCTTAGTATATGATAGACTGTGCGGGGCAAGTACTCGAGGTCCTGGACAAAGAATTCCTTGGGATATTCTGCATCTTGAGGCAATGGATTCATCATGCTGAGCATCTGACTCATATTGGGTTGAGGCCTCTAAAAATGCTCTGCAGTCCTTCTATGTGGCGCTGACAACCAGGCTCGTACAATTCACGTGGAGTGGGCAGGGAGGTAAGCTCGATGATGTCTTGACCTTTAGCTTCATGGTGCACATCACCTATCATCCACTCGAGGATCCATGTCTTGGGATCCCGATTGTAGCCATGAATGTGAAGAGTAGCATAGAACTGCAGTAGAAGCTCTTCATTCCAGTGCTCTTTGGCTATGACAAATTCCAGAAGGCCAGCATCCCAAAAGCAGTCTAGAGCTTCTTCAAGATAGGGGAGCCCAGCAATAGCTTCACAATCAAGACGCATGTGAGGAAAGATTCTCTCTTGATTGTAGAGGACACATGAGTAATAGTTGCGCCGTTGATGGCTCCAGAAGCGATCTGAAGAGATCTTTGGCTTCGAGTATGGATTCTTGTCACTGTCAAAGAAGGTATTGTGTGCTCTGAGGTTGTTGGCACTGAAAGATCCTGGTGATGTAGCAGCACCTGGAAGCCTTGGCAGCCTGGGCTTTGGCTTCTGAACCTGTGGTCGCTGCTGCACATGATAATCATATTGCGGTCCTGGACTAGTGGGAGGAACCAGGATTGGCCAGCGAATTGTGACCAACTCCCCCTCACGATTGTAAGATGTTTCCATAGTATGATGCCTTGAGGGAGGAACAACACCGTCAGTGGGGACCAGCGTCACAGAAGCTTCAGGATTCACATTAGCTTCATGCACAACATTGGCTTCAGGCTCCACATGATCTTCAGCCAAGACATGGTCGTTTGTGGCAGCCTCATTGTTCTCAACCTCCATATGGTCAACGACCAGAGGGTCTTGCACAATCACATTCTCCTCGAGAATGACTTGATCTGGGGCAGGGGGTGTGGCAACTCTCTCTTCTCTTCTTTCTCTTTCTTCTTCATCGGCTGATGCAGTCGGAATGTCTTCAGCAGCTTTGGCTTCAGACTCTGGAACCGTCGCAGAAGGATTTTCTTCAGGGAACACTTGACGTGCCACTGAACTGGATTGTTGTGATCTTCTTCTGGGATGATTTACATGGAGACCGATGGCTTGAGACCTTTGCGAAGCCATTGGAACATGGGCGACGCCTTTGGCGATGGAGTGGTCTCCATGTAGTTGTTGTCATTCACCACTGGGTTGGTGACTTGCGCTGGTGGAGTGCGGGGTGTTTCATCATGAACTGGGGTTTCTTCTTGCAGGCGCTCAGCCCATGAATCATCTTGAGCAATTGGCATCAATGGACGACCAATGCTGATGCATTCGCTGCTCGTTGGAGCAGGCGATGATATCAACTGATGCTCGAGTTGAGGAAGGACTTCATCATCAAAAACATTGTCTTCATGACCAATGTCTTCAGCTGCATTGGGGTCAACAGCTGGAACTTGTTCTCCTTCCTGAGCCTCTGTGGAAGCAGGCTGGTGGAGCACAACACATCGTTCTTGATTTGTGGCAGCAGGAGGAGAAACTGAGATGGGTTCAACAATGAGTGGCTGAGAGGCCACAACATGCTCTTTTCTTGAAGACTTAGTTTCCTTAGTCTTCAACTTCTTCTTGGAAGGGGCATCATCAGATGCGTCCTTGTGCTTGCACTTCTTGGCTTCGGCTTCAACTGCCCTTGTTTTCTTCAGTTCTGAAGCTGCTGAGGGGACCTTAGGCTTCGAGCCTGTCATACTGGTAGGGAAGACAATGTGAGGTTCTTCCTACCTTGGTGCAGTTTGGGTCTCAGTAGGCTTCTTCTTCTTGGCAGCCATCCTGGGATCGATGCCAGGGCGCCCAAGAGCTTTTTGCTTCTCAGCTTCATTGTGGGCTTGAACGCATTTCTCAGTGAGATACTTCATGCGCTCGCGTGAGCCTTTAGCTTCAGTGCACTTCTTGTGGAATTCCTCCTTGAGGTCGTGCAACATCTTCTTGAAGATTTGAACGTCTGCCATGCTGAGCTTGGCCATGTTCTTCTTGAAGTGAGCCTTCTCATAATCAATCTTGTTTTTCAGCTGAACAATCTTCTGAGCCAAGGCCAATTCACCATCAATGGCTCCATGGAAGGTGACGCTGATGTCCACAAGGAGTTGAAGATCATCAATACTGATGTCCTGGTTGTCGAACCACTCATCGATGAAGTTATTCAGAATATCAACATCAAAGAGGGGCAGATCATTGAAGATTTCTGCCTCTTGCTTGCTCTTGATAAGCATTTCCAGAGTATCATCACCGAGATCTTCATCACTGGACAGATCAATGGCTTCATCTTCGTTGCGCAGAACAGCAAACGGAGTCAGAGGTTGCCCAGTGGCCTTCTTGGGCAATGGCTTCTTGGTCCTCTTGGACACACGAGATAAGTCTTCAGACTGCACACTGAATTCAGGCGGTGCAGTCTTCAGAGTCTTCCTTGTTGAAGCTTTTGGTGAAGAAGATGGCTTTGAAGCTTTTGCCTTCTTCTTCTTTTTCTCCTTTGGAGGTGAGGGAGCATCATCAGAATCAGCTTCTCCCGCAAATTGCTCCACAGCTGCCCTCTGGGCAGCAATGTGAGACAGAAGCCCATCAAAATTGGCGAAGGGGCCAATTCTGTTCTCATTAGCTTCACGTGTCCCATCGGATCTTGGAGCGGAGGGGCCAACATTGAAGTTGAGGCCGAATTCCTTGTGGTTCTTGGCAGCCGAATCTTTAGCAAATTGATAGTTGCGCTTGAACAGATTGTTGTCGCGACACCATAACAGAGAAGATGGGTCGGCAGCTTCAGGCTGTGGTCCTCTAACCATGCATGGATAGAATTTCCGCTCAATGGCTTCAGCCTTGCTCTTTGGCACCAAGCCACGGTAGAGGTAGTCACCCCATGGCCGCTTGATGGCATTCTTTTCAGTGTATTCAGGTGTGACGAACCTGTACTTGAACCATTCCTCAGCCTAGTATCTTCGAATCCACTGGATCCAGTTCTTACGTTGATTGTAGTTTTCTTCAAGATATGACTTGTACTGCTCATACAGATCTGGAGGCAGATTGAGTGCAGTATTGCCATGGTGTTGCCTGCCACCCTTGCATGCAAACTTCTGTGAAGCCATAATATTTAGACTGATAGGCTTCAGCACAGTGAATGGCTTCCGTCCGCTGGTCAAACAAGAACTGGCTTCAGGTGATTCAGTGTGATGCTGTAAGTATTCTGCAAATGAATGCAGACTATGAGAACCAAGGGATTCTCCCACGGACATGTACCTGTGATAGCATTAGAGATGCGAGGGAAGGGGAAGAGGTCATATGCATTCTCAGGAGATTTTGAAGATAAATCAGTATAGAAGACGTTGACCTCATGGTGCAAAGACATTCACTTATTTGGAGAGAGTTGGTTCCAGATTTGTACAAATCCATGAATAAGTACAAGTGAGGACTCTAACTAGTTATGAAGCATAAGTGAATATACTTGGCATGGTATGAGATGCAGATGAGAACAAATCCAGATTTGGAAGTGAAGAAATCACTTTTGGTTGAAGTGGACGGATTTGATAGATCTAAACGGTAGTAAAAAGTAAGATTTAATTACCGCGGACGAACTACTAGACGGGTTGGAAGAGAAGTCGAGAAGTTCAATCTCCCGCGCCCTAACTTGGCGGTGGAAGACACCTACGGCAGCGGCGAAGAGGACTAGGTCCGCGGCTGGGGTGAGGACGTCGTCGAAGAGGTCGCGGCAGCTAAGCGCTTCGTCTCCAGTGTTGACGCGAGCTAGCGGAGGCGCTAGTGTTTGTGCGAGGTGGCGAGGTGGAAGAACAGATATTGACCGCATAGGTGAGTATTTATAAGAAGGAGGAGGGCGGCACAGCGCAATTACGCAGGTGCCCCTGGCGGTTCACATCTGAGAGACACGTGGCATGCATGCAACTCAATGAAAGTTGTTCCATGTTCCCACACATGCCTGGATTGTCGGGTGGTCGTTCCGGGTTCTCCGGTTTTCAGGCAATAGGATACATCATTAAAACAGATTTAAATGTTTGTCAGATTGTCCTCTGCTAACAAGGACTCAGAGAAGACAATCGACAGGTTTCAATAGAATGCATATGATTTGGACAGATAGAATTGAGGTAGAAGCACATCATAGGTTAGGGTCCGATCACATTCACTTAGATCAATAAAGATTCAAGAATGAAGACATAGCTATAAGTGAATGTTGTAGAGGACAGAACACAAATATATATTTGTAAGCCAACTCAACATTGTGAAGATAAATCAAGAAGACAAATCAATGTTGAAGACAAACCAAATGCGAAGACTGTGCAACCATAACGCCAAGAGAAACACTTCAGTAAGAATTTGGTGGTGGCGTTACCCACCGTATAGGAAGTATTAGACCTAGACATGGCGCACAATTATCGTGGCGCTCCAAAGTCAAATTCCACATTAATGTATTCACACTCAGAGGGTAAGTCTTCATTGATTGAAGATATAGGTTACTTCTTGGGTTGCACATCTAAGTCGTCAACATGCATAAGCATTAGGATGTGTGTCCAATTACAGGACATTTGAGGATTCTAAGATATTTAGCTCACACCGCAACTTGCAAAACCTTTTCTCATCCAACGGCTTAGTGAAGATATCTGCCAATTGCTCTTCAGTGTTGACGTGAATGATATCAATGTCTTCCTTGTTGACATGATCTCTGAGAAAGTGATGACGGATCTGAATGTGCTTTGTATTCGAGTGCCGAACTGGATTCTTGGAAAGCTTGATGGTGCTTTCATTGTCGCAGAAGAGTGGTACATTCTTCATGTTGATGCCATAGTCCTTGAGAGTTTGCTTCGTCCATAGAAGCTGAGCACAGCATGATCCAGCAGCAATGTATTCAGATTCAGCAGTGGAGAGTGATACACAGTTCTGCTTCTTTGAAGACCAACAGACAAGTGATCGACCGAGAAAGTGACATGTTCCTGAAGTGGACTTGCGATCAACCTTGTCACCAGCATAATCAGCATCAGAATATCCAATTAGATCAAATGTTGAGCCCTTTGGATACCATAATCCTATCGTTGGGGTGTAAGCCAAATATCGAAGTATTCGCTTCACCGTTAGGTGATGCGACTCCTTTGGTGCCGCTTGGAATCGGGCACACATGCAAACGCTAAGCATTATATTTGGCCTAGATGCACATAAGTAAAGTAAAGAACCAAGCATGGAGTGGTATACCTTTTGATCGAACTCTTTACCATTGTCGTCAGGACCTAGATGACTTTTGGTTAGCATTGGTGTCGTGTATCCTTTGCAGTCTTGCATTCCAAACTTCTTCAAGCAATCTTTGAGGTATTTCTCTTGTGATATGAAGATGCCATTCCTCTGCTGATGGATTTGAAGACCAAGGAAAAACTCCAGCTCACCCATCATGGACATCTGATATTGCTCTTGCATCATGTGCCCAAACTCATCACTATATCTTTTTTCAGTGCAGCCGAAGATAATGTCATCCACATAGATTTGACACACAAACAGTTCACTATCATATGTCTTTGTGAAGAGTGTCGGATCTAGAGAACCAAGTTTGAAGCCTTTGCTCTTCAAGAAGTCTTTGAGAGTGTCATACCAAGCGTGAGGAGCTTGTTTGAGGCCGAGCTTGTATACCATATCAGGATGTTTTGGATCTTCGAAGCCAGGTGGTTGTGCAACATACACTTCTTCTTCAATTTTGCCATTGAGAAAGGCACTCTTCACATCCATTTGGTATAGAAGGATGTTGTGATGGTTGGCATAGGCTAGCAGTATGTGAATGGCTTCAAGCCTTACCACGGGAGCAAATGTTTCATCAAAGTCAATTCCTTCTATTTGAGTGTAGCCTTGAGCAACTAGACGAGCCTTGTTTCTGACAACTTGACTATGCTCATCTTGTTTGTTGCGATAGATCCATTTGGCGCCAATGATATTGTGCTTGCGAGGATCAGGATGCTTGACCAGTTCCCATACATTGTTCAGCTCGAGCTGATGAAGCTCTTCTTGCATAGCTTGAATCCATTCAGGTTCCAGAAAGGCTTCAACAACTTTCTTGGGTTCAGATATAGAGACAAATGCAAAGTGCCCATAGAAATTTGCTAGTTGTGTTGCTCTTGAACGAGTGAGTGGACCAGGTGCATTGATTCTATCAATTATCTTCTCAATTTGTACTTCATTTGCAACACGGGGATGAACTGGACGAAGATTTTGCCCTTGCAGATCATTGTCTTCAGCTTCAGCATTGACTTCAGGCTGAGTGTCGTGTGTCGGCGTTCTGGGAACAGGGGTACCCAGACTTGCCTGCCTGTGGCCTGTGGCGTGGCTCAAGTAGGGGGCCACTGCGGCCCATCTTCATCGACACAAGCTCAAGGCCCTCGCGAGGGGCCAAGCCTCACAGGGCGGACGACAGGAAGCTTCCTCAGGCACAGCCTCGCCAGGCTGGCTCGCGAGGAGGCGGAGATATCAAGGCAGGGTACCTCACGAGGTGCCCGTGACGCAAGCCATGACGATTGAGACCAGGCAGGCGCCAGGCGGGTGCCGGCCTGGGCAGTGTCCTTGTTTCCCCTTTGGTTCAAAGGGGGCAAACGCAGGCCAAGGCATCAGGCAAAGGATACCATTTCGGTGCAACAAGACCAAGACCAGCAGAACGGCGGGATGGAGGTCATCGTGGAGCCCAGGAAGGCGTCATCGTCACAGACTTTGGCAGGCTAGGACCAACTTTAGTCGGGATAAGTGTACTAGATGTTCCCCTTCAAAATGGCCAATTGTTGGCGCCCTTCCCGCTCAATATTTGGGAAGAGGACCAGGGCCTTGCTCTATAAATAGGTCTAGCCACCACAGTGGGAAGGCATCTAGAAACAAGATAGGCATCTCGAACCGATCCCTCCAAAGGGACAACACCACCACAAGAACACCCCTCACGAGGCTGTTCTTCCCTTGTATTGTTCATCATCAGCCCCAGAGGCAATCCACCACGCCACAAACTAGAGTAGGGTATTACACCACAATGGTGGCCCTAGTATAAACCTTGCGTCCCTTGTGTTGTTCTTCGTGTAGTTTAGATCTCTTGCGAGGCGATGAGATGTGAGTAGGTAGGGGGAGTGATCTCCGTGCGCACCCTAGAGTTCGAACCTCAAGGGTCTACCGGAACCCGTAATTCGACATTTAGCGCGCCAGGTAGGTGTGTGCCGGAATCTTGCCTTCCGCCGCCTTGCGTTTCGCCGTCCGTCACATCCATGTCTGACACTCGTCGAGCCCGCGCAGAGCGCCGGGCAGCCCTCGCCACCCACGTCGCCCAGACGGCGCCCGTCGGCGGATGCCCCCATCGTTCCCCGTCGCCTGCCGCCAACGCCGCCACCAGCCCGGCAGGGAACGAGCAGCAGGACTCGTCCCTGCACCCTTCGGTGCGGCGAGAGGGCCGCACCACCACCCCATCGCTAACTCTAGCCATTTCGTCCTCCTATGCCCGTCGCGCCCCCGCGGACGCGCACGCCGCACTGCTCCTGGCGCGAGAGCTCCTGCACTACCATCCCGTCGACGACCTCTACGAGGACTAGCTCGCCCGCATCACCGAGCTCGTCAGCGCTGCAGGGGCTCTCCTATGCCCTCTCTCTCTCGCTGCCTCGCCCTCCACCCTGCACAGGAGGCGTGGATCAGGAGGTGCCTCCGCCACCTCCTCCCCAAGAAGGCGCCCTAGCCCCATGGTGCGCGGCTCCAGCACGAGACCCACCGCATCTAGTGCCCGGGCGACAAGACAGGAGCTGCCAGGAGATCCCTCGCCCCCAAGAAGCTGTCCGCGTGCTCCCTGCACCGGCACGTCATGACCGCGCTCCTGCTCCGGCGTGCCAAGACCCCGCGCTGCTCCTAGTGGCAGCACGTGCAGACCTCCAAGATCAAGCCCTTCGTTACCAAAGGCCCCCTATGGCCACTACGGGATGCCGCGCCTTCACCGCCGAGCTACGCAATGTAGCTTGGCCGGGCAAGTTCAAACCCGACCTGCCTCCACGCTACGACGGCACGGCTAACCCTGCAGAGTTCCTCCAGCTCTACGAGCCAGGCATCGAGGGCGCCAACGGGGACGAGAAGGTCATGGCGAACTGGTTTCCCATGGCGCTCAAGGACGGTGCCCGCACCTAGCTCCTGAACCTGGCTCCTGGCATGATTTCCTCTTGGGACGAGATGCGCACCCGCTTCATCGCCAACTTCCAAGGCACTCGCGACCGGCCCCCGGCCATGAGCGACCTTCGCCGCATCAAGCAACAGCCAGGAGAGACCTTGCAGAAGTACATCCAGCGTTTCAACAACGCTCGCCTCAAGATCCCCAGGGTGACTAAGGAAGCCATCCTCTCAGCCTTCTCTGACGGCGTGCGTGACATCAAGATGAAGGAAAGCTAGCGATCCATGAAGACATGTGCACATCCCTGGAGCTGTTCAACTTGGTGACCAAATGCGCCAGGGCTGAGGAAGGGCGTCTCTCCCTCCTCGAGCTTCCGGCTGCTGATCCAGAAGAGAAGAAGCCCAAGGCCAAGGACGTGAAGCGCAAGGGGGCTGTTGTGCTTGCAGCAGAGCCAGACACCAAGCAAGGCAGGGATCAGCCTGAGTCATCCAAGGGCAGCCGATACTGCGTGTACCACGACCTCCACACCCACAACACCAACGAATGCCAAGAGCTCAGGGCCGTGCGAGATGGGCGTATCGGCCGACGCCCCAAGCGCAACGACCGGGGCAATGGCCAAGGAGGAGGAAGAGGTGGAGGACGATGTGAAGACTGTGGCCCTCGCCAAGGGTGGCGCGACCGACCTCGCGAGGACCGCTGGCAGGACTAGCCTCGTGAGGGAGGTTGGAGGGATCAGCCTAGTGAGGATCAAGGCAATGCGGGCCTCCCTCATCTGCCACCTCCACCAAGGAGGAATGAAGACCATCACCAGGACGAAGGAGCTGGGGGCTTCCAGGAGTCGTGTGCAATCACTTGCATCCTGGGTGGCGCTCAAGCCCCAGCCTCTCAGCGCATCTTCAAGCAGTTTGCTCGCGAGGTGAATGCAGTCCTCCCCAGGCTTGAAACCACACGCCCTCTCAGGTGGTCAGCATGCGCTATCACGTTCAGCTCAGCAGATCAGCTCAAGTGCGCAGCCATGGCCAGGGTCCTCCCGATGCTTTGCTCCCCAATCATCAGCAATGTGCAAGTCACCAAGACCCTCATCGATGGTGGAGCAGGACTCAACATTCTATCCGTCGAGACGTTCAACAATCTCCAAGCGCCATACGATCAGCTTCAGCCAACCAAGCCTTTCTCAGGAGTCACTGATGGTTCCACCGTTCCAATAGGGCAAGTCCGCCTCCCTGTCACCTTTGGGCAGCACAACAACTACCGCACCGAGCTCATTGACTTTGACGTCGCCCACATTCGCCTGCCATACAATGCCATCCTCGGGTACCCTGCCCTGACCAAGTTCATGGCAGTGACTCACCATGACTACAATGTCCTCAAGATGCCAGAAAGCGGTGGAGTCATCACGGTGCCATGTGAGGAAAGGGATGCGGTGTGTTCTCTCGAACGTGCTTTTCAAGCTGCAGTGGCCGAGCACCCAAATCATAGGAGTGGAAGACTCCTCGAGACAGTCCCTAAGAAGAAGAAGGCATCACCCGGTCAGGACCCTCGGGAGGCAGGCCCCTCCAGTGGCGTCATGTCAGGATCCGTGCCCGCCCAAGGGGCGCCTCCTTCTGTCGCATAGGAAGGCGCGCTCGGCGCCCTCCTCAGGCAAGGCTCATGGGCTCTCTCCTGGAGGGCCACTGACTTTGCCAAGGTCACGAGGGAGGCGCTCGGGCACCATTTGGAGGCGGGTTTCAAAGAACGTTTTCCTCAGGAAGGAACAAGGCAAGGAGGGCCAAGCCCTCGGGAGTTCATCGCGAGAAGCATTCAGGAGCTGCAGGAGTCAAGGGTCAGGAGTGGCAACCGCCTCTTACCTGCCGTAGCTCCCCATCCAGGCGAAGATGGCGGGCTGCGCGTTTGCATCGACGTACCAGGGCTCAATCGAGCCGCATCTCAAGAGCGCCTCTGGCCCTCGCGCGTGGGGCATTGTGAGGGTCCACCTCACAGCTACGTTCGCATGCCCTTCGACCTGCCAAACACAGTTGCCTCTCACCAGCGCCTGTTGAGGAGCATTCTGGAGGCTCAGGAGGTCAGGCATTCCATAGTCCTGGCAGAGATGGAGATGGCCCTTGAAGAGCCACCTGCGCCCCCGGAGCCTCCCAAGGCTCCTGGGCCTGGGGGCTCGTAAGGGTTGGCTTCCGCAGCGCGCCGTCGGCTACCTCAGCATTCCTTTGTCTCCGACATTATCAGGTGACACCCTTCGAGTTTCATTTTCAGCTGGGAGCACCCCCAGGGCTGCATCATTCCCAGGCCACGTGGGTCCATCCCTGCGGCATGTATTTCTTTTGTTCATGTCTTCAGGTTACTTTGTTGGGGGCGCCCCTCGGGCTGCATTATCCCCAAGCCGCTCGGGCCTGACCAAGCGACATGTATCCTTTTCGCATCTGTTCAGGTCGTGCATTTGACCCGCTATGATTATTGCTTGATGCCTGGGATGGCGCCCTTCTTCCCTCATGCCAACCGCTTGCACGTTAAAAGGGGGGTACCTGAGCATCGCGACTCATGGACTCTTACTGGCTCTCCATCCCTCACCTCCTGGCCTTGTCCATGGCATCGCGACCTAGCATACCAGCGATGGCTGAGGTCGCTCGAGGGCCGGGACCTGAGGACGTAGAGCGTTGGCATCTAATTAATTTTGCAGGAGCACATTACAAATAAAGGCCCAGAGCCAGGCGCAACCCGCCTTGAGGTAGGGCCCCGTGAGTCCCGCGGCTGGCTCACGGATGCCCAGATACACCTCGTCAAGCCCTACCATGCCAGCCACGTGTCAGGGTGGGGCTGTACACGCCCCAGGGGCTCCTCCCGGAGGGGAGCCCCCTCCCACGCACCAGTGGAAGCACCATGCTCCGCGCTGGCTGATGACACTGCCAAGGAGCGGCTATGCCCGTACACATACGGAAGCGCTATGCTCCGCGCTGGTGATAAACAACTGAGGGTGGCCGATGGCCGCATCAACCTCAGGGAGCCCAGAGCTCAGTGTCCGACCCCATCGTAACGCCTACCCTTGGGAGTGCCATGCGAGGGGGCTGGGCACGGGGGCTGCACCCGGGCCACGCCCAGGTGCATGCCACCCAGCCAGGCCCCTCGGGCCTGGTTCATCGCGCGCCCCTCCCCGAGCGGAGCCAAGGTACGAAGGCCGTTTGCGCGTCAAGGGGGACTCCTGAGCATCGCGACTCAGGAGCCTAACTGGTCACGTAGCCCCTCACTCCTTGGTCCCATCCTGGTTTCCGGTCGGGGCTAATGGCGGCTGAGGTATGCGCGGGGCCGGGCCCTGCCGACATAGAACGGTAGTTTCACTCCTATGCCTCCCCTCCCTACTTGTTGTTTGCGCGTCAAGGGGGACTCCTGAGCATCGCGACTCAGGAGCCTAACTGGTCATGTAGCCCCTCACTCCTTGGTCCCGTCCTGGTTTCCGGTTGGGGCTAACGGTGGCTGAGGTACGCGCGGGGCCAGGCCCTGCCGACGAAGAACACAGGCAAGTAGGAAGGAGAAGTGCAAATTTCAAGGAATTCAAAAGCAAATATTACAGTCCATAGGTTGTTTTCACAATGCCAAACACAAGTTTAAACGCCTCCACGAGGCATGATGCATGTTGTAGGAACTAAAACAGGGCAGAAGCCGCGGAGGGGTTACTTTCTGGCGGTGTCATCGTTGGTGGTGGAGTTGCGCTGGGCGGCTCCACCTCCCGAAGCCCCAGGGTCGGCAGCATCTCACCTTGGCGTGGTGCTGAAGGCGCGGAACCTCGCCAGCAGGGCTTCCACTCGACCCTTCACTGCCTCAGCAACGGCAGCGGAAAGTTCGCCGCTCGCGGGCTCCATCAGGCTGTCAAGATCGACGTTGGGGTCGCGAAGATAGACGTGGGTGAAGACACGCGCCAGCGCTGCAGAAGAAAGGACACGCGCCTCGGCCTCGTCCGTGGGGCCAAGGTCATCCGCGACATCCTCAAGTGCGCGGACCAAGAAGGGAAGTAACTTGGCGGGGCCATCCTCGGCGCCAGCTAGCGGCTTTTCCAGGCCGTCATCATAGAGTGTCTTCAGCAAGGCGCGAGCCCTCTCCTCCAGCTGCGCGAAGGCCACACGGTCCTCGGCCAGGACCCTCGCCTTGCTATCCAGCTTGATCCTCTCCGCCTCCAACGCCTGCTCCCGCGCCTCCAACTGGCCACGACGTTCATCAAGCTCGGCGTCCCGGTCCTTGACAGCAGCTTCTCGAGTCTGCATCTCCTTCTTCTTCTCCTGGCAGTCATGGACCTCCTTGGCGAGCTTGTCATGCAGGCCTTGCAGCTCACCCTCCAGTGCCTTGTAACGGCCCCGGACACCCTTAGCCTCACCCAAGGCGGCGTCGCGAGCGGCCTTGGCTTGGAGGATGGCCCGCTTCTCCTCATCACAGGCCGTCATGGCCCGGCTCAGCGCCGCTCGGATGGAGGCATCGGAGCGGACCCAGCCAGAGGCCAACTCCAGGCGCCCGACCACCAGGCGGGGGTCGGCACCCTGGAGATCTTCTCATAGCCGGTCCAGCTCGGCAGCAGCACGATCCAAGACAGTGGAAGGATTCAGGGAAACGGCGGTTGGCGGAGTAGGAAGAGAAGACGGCATCGTGATCACGATGTCAAGCGTCAGGGCCTTCTGAGCCCTAGCGGCCGCAACGGTGGCATCGGGCATGGACACCTCGGGAGTCGCCTGGGGCACGGGGGCTGGGCCCATGCCGGCGCGCCCTGCTTGGCCTCGCAAGGATGACCGGGCAGGGGAGGCTCAAGCCTCGTCGCCTCCTTCCCCCACGGACGGAGGCATTGCCCCAAGCGAGGCCTCTAGGGCCCCTTTCAGCCTTTTCGCTGTAGGCACCAGCCTAGCCAAAGGACGCAGACGTCAAGACTCGGCAACAAAAGCAAGAAGCAAAATGAAAGTCAGGCACTTACCGGTGGTCGCTCGTGGACTCAAGCAGCCTCCGACCAAACTTGAAGCCTAAAAGCCGACTGCTGGGGTCAGCCTCAGGAGACTCGGTAGCAGGGGGCACGTCAGAGGAGTTGTAACTGGCTTCAGGCCGCCTTGGAGCTGGAGCAGACCCACGGGGAACCAGCCCCGTCCTGTCCTTCCTCGGGACCAGGGCGAGCTCTCCCTGCCTTGCTCATCGCCGCCCTCATTGTCATCTAGCATGAGGCGGAGGGCACGGGACCTACGCTGAGGGAGGGACTTCCCCGACTCTCCATCGGTCGCCTCAGAGTTAGGCTCTTCTTCCTCCTCCTCCTCCTCACTCCCGCTGGAGTTGTCGGAGGACACGTTCACCGTTGCCAGAGCCGCCAGATCCTTAGGAACTTCCGCAGGCACTAGCTCCTCCCTGTTGATGGTGGGCATGGAGTTCACCACCTGCTCCCAGTCACCACGAAGGAATAGGGGTACAGGAGCACCCTCCAGTCTCACCACGTCCCCACCAACCAAGGAATGAAGTACTAAGGCCAGATCTTCGTCGGTCAGGGCTGCGGAGCTCAGGAAAAGGGCGGCATCGGCTTCCCCAAGCCTCCATAGTGGGAGCGAGTGTTCCCGAAGCGGATCCACCCGATGCTCCAGGAACTCCCTCAGGAGCGCCGCCCCAGTCAGTTTTGCAGCCACCAAGTTGCCTGGCCTTAGGTCCGCGTCCATCCTCTTCAGCACCGGCTTCGCGCGGGGATCAACGAGCTCCGCGTGGGACCAAGCATCAACGACCTTTAGCTGCCCCGTAGGCAGCACCAGCCGAGGATGGATGCGCCCAACATTCACCATGACCCACTTGCTCCGGAAGCCTTCGATCCTCTTCCCGGGCTTCGAGATGGCATTGGAACTGGAGTATGCAACAAAGCTCACACACGCGGAGACGGCGCCGCGAGAAACCTGAAGGTAAAAGTAATGGCGCAGCAAGGCCACCGAGGGCTTTACCCCAACGTGGGCCTCACAATAATAGGCGAAAATCGCCAGAAGGAGAACATAGTTGGGGTGGAGGTGCAGAGCCTGCAAGTTGTACTGGCGGAGAATAACAAGGAAGAATTCGGAAAAGGGAGGCACCAGCCCGGCGACGATGGCGCTCACGAAGAGAGGGTAGAAGGTGCTACCCTTGTCTTCAGGCAGGGCGGAGCCGGCCTTGAGCACGGCCGCCCCCTCGTTACCCTGCACCGCCATCATCTGACGCGTGAGGGCGAGGTTCTTCTCCGACACGTTCAGAGGATCCAGAGCGGGTGAGTACCAGGCCTCGTCCGGAGACTGGCGAGGCGCCATAGCTTGCCGGAGGTGCGGGATTGAAGCAGATCTGGAGGATTTCAGAATCAGGAAGGAGGAGAGCGAGAAAGGGGATCTGAGACAAATGACTGGTGAAGGCAAAGAAGGTAAGCCAGGCCCGGGACTGCCCTTTTGTCAAAAGTCACACGGTTGCTGAGGCGTCATGGGGAAGCGAAGATGCCCACGTCCAATCAACTGCCACATGGTGCCCAAGGCCGCAGGCTGTTGGGGCCCGCGGCGCTTTGCACTTGCCTCTTCGCTTCTCCGCTAAGCCAAGTCTGGGCGCGCCTTGGGCTCGGGGGATACTGTCGGTGTTCTGGGAACGGGGGTACCCAGACTTGCCTGCCTGTGGCCTGCGGTGTGGCTCAAGTAGGGGGCCCACTGCGGCCCATCTTCATCGACACAAGCTCAAGAACCTCGCGAGGGGCCAAGCCTCGTGGGGCGGATGACAGGAAGCTTCCTCAGGCACAGTGTCACGCCCAATATGCGACCCTATCCAAAAGGAGCTTGAAGGTCCCACCAAGGATAGACCCGCATATTGAAACGCTTTTGCAAGGTGGATATCATTACATCAACATTACATAATAGATGGGGATACCTACATAAGGCATACAATGCCACACGAATACAACATCACAATACAAAAGAGCATCATCCGACTACGGATGAATCACAAACAGAAACTCAAATGACATCCACCCTACTAGCCCAGGCTGCCGACCTGGAACCTATCCCCTGATCGAAGAAGAAGCAGAAGAAGAACTCCAAACAAGCAAACATCACACTCGCACATAACCTCTACCTGCAACTGTTGTTGTAGTAATCTGTGAGCCACGAGGACTCAGCAATCCCATTACCATGGGTATCAAGACTAGCAAAGCTTAAAGGGAAAGGAAGGGGTAAAGTGGTGAGGCTGCAGCAGCGACTAAGCATGATATGGTGGCTAACATATGCAAATAAGAGCGAGAAGAGAGCAAAAGGAACAGTCGTGAAGCTAGCAATGATCAAGAAGTGATCCTGAACTCCTACTTACGTCAAACATAACCCAAAACAGTGTTCACTTCCCGGACTCCGCCAAAAAGAGACCATCAGGGCTACACATGCGGTTGATGCGTTTTAATTCGTATCTGGTGTCAAGTTATCTACAACTGGACATTAACAAATTCCCATCTGCCTATAACCGCAGGCACGGCTTTCGAAAGATTATACCCTGCAGGGGTGTCCCAACTTAGCCCATGATAAGCTCTCGCGATCAACGAAGGATATACCTTCTCCCAGGAAGACCCGATCAGACTCGGAATCCCGGTTTACAAGACATTTCGACAATGGTAAAACAAGACCAGCAAAGCCTCCCGCTGTGCCGAAAAATCGTGATAGGAGCTGCACATATCTCGTTCTCGGGGCACACCGGATGAGCCAGACGTCGGGTTGGCATAGACCCTGGTTGCCCAGGGGGCGCCGGACATCGCTCGGTTTGGACCAACACTTAGATAAGCATTGGCCTGGGGGGCTAAAATAAAGATGACCCTTGGGTTGGCCAACCCAAGGGAAAGGTAGGTGGTGGTGAGGCAAATGGTAAAACCAATGTTGGGCCTTGCTGGAGGAGTTTTATTCAAAGTGAACTGTCAAGGGGGTCCCATAAATCACCCAATCGCGTAAGGAACGCAAAATCCGGGAACATAACACCGGTATGACGGAAACTAGGGCGGCAAGAGTGGAACAAAACACCAGGCATAAGGCCGAGTCTTCCACCCTTTACCAAATATATAGATGCATTAATTAAATAAGAGATATTGTGATATCCCAACATAATCCTGTCCATCATGGGGCAATCTTCAACTTCACCTGCAACTAGCAACGCTATAAGAGGGGCTGAGCAAAGCGGTAACATAGCCAAGCAATGGTTTGCTAGGAAGGGTGTCAAAGGTTAGAGGTTCATGGCAATTTGGGAGGCTTGAAGAGCAACAGATAGGTAACGCAGCAAAGCGATAGAACGAAGCAACTAGCATAGCAATGATAGTAGTGAGATCCAGGGTAGCGGTCATCCTGCCTGAAATCCCGCAAGGAAGAAGAACGAGTCCATGAAGAAGATGAAGCCACGAAGACGAACCAAGCGTAGACGAACAAATCCTCACGATCGCAACGAAACGGGAACTATCGAGAAGAAGCACACAACATGGTAAACACACCACACATATACAAGACATGATGCACAACCAAGTATGATGCATGACAAGGCTACATGAAGCTACTCATGGCAAGAGATGATGCAACTAAGAACAACACATCAAGGCAAGTTTAAATGAGGTCGGGAACGACATATAACAAATCCGGTAAGTCCTCATATGCAAATTTCGAAATTGGTCCAGATCTGAATAAACCTTATGTTCAAGTTGTTAAACAGCAAGTTGAGATGCACAAAGATGATCTACATGAGATTCTAGTCAAGTTACATATAAAGTTCATTTAGTTCGGAGCTACGGCCTAGAAGATATGAGCAAAACAAGTTAAACATGGCATTGATGCAAAATGCATACAAACATCAAGCAAACACCTTAAAACAAGGATGCAACATGATAATATGAAACTACATGCAAAAATAAGCAAGTTTCATATAGAGCACACTCAAAACGGAGCAACGGTTCAACACACACACACTATACAAGTTATAGCAACAATCCGTCCAAAACAGCAACTAGGTATATTGCAAGCATCAAAACAATAAGCTACAGCATCTCAACATGAAAACAAAAGGCATGGACATGATGTACAGGTAGAGCATAACAAAACATGAACACTGAGCTATCTCTAGAAATCACTAGAACATGCTCAAACACACATGGCAAGATTGCAAACAATAACAGTTCAGACTTTTCAGAAAATAACATCAGCTTGCAATGTTTAGAGCTATCAAACAACATGTTACAGGAACTTATCATGGCAAGCAAAGGCATGGCATGAACCTACTAAATGCATAGATCAAGTGTCCTTTACTGGCCATGAGCCAAAAAGGATCAGAAAATATGATGGCACCCACGTAAACATGGCAAGTTATAATACAGATTCATACATGGCAGGAACAACGATAAGTAGGCATGTTGGTGAGCTTGTACCACTCACCACAGAGCAATACATGGCATGGTAAGGCAACCAACAGTAAGAAGACATGATTATGAAGCCAAGCATGGCAATAGCAAGTTCATAGGGTACATGGATCACTAACAACAATCATGGCAACAACTGAACTTAATGTTAACAGGCTGACAGCAACATTATTTAGCAACTTGAGAGCAAGATTACAATAAGCTACAGCAGGCTATAAATGCAACCAGGGGCATTAATGGATAGAGAATGACATGTAGAACAAAACACCCTTAGTGAACATCTCTAGATTATGCATAGAATGATTTGTAGAAGAAGGTTTACATAGCATCACGAAATGACAGATTCAGCCTAGCAAAACAGTAACAGCAAGTACACTACTTGACAAGCTCGAATCACTCACCACAAGTCATTGCATGACAAGATAAGCATAGCATCATCAAGAAGACATGTTCATGAAACAAACCAAGGCAAGAACAAGTTCATAGCATGCAAGGATCAACTACAACAACCTTGGCAAAATTGAATAACATGTAAACAATCTGCCAGGAAACATTTTGTAGCAAAAATAGAGCACGAAAATGACATGCTAGACCACTCCATAATTGCAAATAGGGGCATTAATGTCTAGAGAATAACCATATGTTCAAAACATCCTTACTAAAGTATCTCAAAATATGCATGGATCTCTCTGTAGCATCATGTTTACATGGCATCAAAATAACAGCAGAACAGGGACTAAAATCAGCAACATTACGAAGCCTAGTTTGCATGCTTGTGCTAGTCACCACATTGATCACAAAAATACATGGTAAGCACCTCTGTAAAGATAGCATGGCATAGATCAAAACACATGTAGACATCAACCTCATAGGATGCACACATCAATCATGGCAAATATGACAAAAGAGCAAGTTCTGTTAACAGACATCAACCAACATTATGAAGCACTCTTACAACAATGATTTAGGCATCAAGATGATCTCAAATGGACATGAGGCAATGGAATGAAATGATGTACTCGTTGAGGCGAACAATTTGACATATTACACGCGCAAAACGGAGCAGTATGCATGGAGATATGATGCGATGAACATGGCATGATAATGTCACAGATTCAGGGACAGGCAAATTTCGAGAGAAAAACAGGGTGAGCGTAAGATTACTAAATATCGCGTGGGCGAGGGTTTAGCGGGCATCTCACCATGGGCTACGGCCCAGGAAGAAGGAGGACGAGGCGGGCCGGAGACGCAGGCCGGAAACTGGGCCGACCGGAGGCCGCGGGGCCCATGGGCGAAGGAGGCCCGGTCGTCCCTCTCCTCGATCCCGACTGGATCGAGGGAGGCAGGAGCAGCGGCGGCGCTCCATGGCGATACCGGGGAGGGGCGGCAGCGACCGTCCAGATCCGGCCGGCTGACGCCGGATCCGGGCACGGCGGCGAGGCGCGAGGCTGGAGGAGGCCTCGGGCGCGGAGGCGGGGCAACAGGGGCACGGTGGCGGCGGGAACTCCGGGATAACGCTGCGGGGGTGAGGTGGCGAGGCGCGCCGATGGCAGGGACGGGACCTAGCGGCGGGCGGCCGGGCGGCGAAGGCGGCGCGCGGGGCGAGGCGGGCGAGATCCGGGCGACGCGGGGAGATGGGCCGGGAGGGCCCGATCCGGGCTCTCCGGGCCACGGCGGCGGGGATGGCGCGGGAGGCCACGCGGTGGCCTCTGATTGGCTGGGCGCGGCGGCGCGGACGTGTCCGGCCGAGGGCGGACGCGTCCAGCGGCGGAGAGGGAAAAGCTAGGGTTTTGGGGGAAGAATCATCCGCGGATTTCGGGGGAGGGCACCTATTTATAGATTCTGGGAGCTAGGAGAGTCCAAAAGAGGAGCAGTTTTCGCCCACACGATCGTGATCGAATGACCGAGAGCATGGAGGGGAGTTTGCTGGGTTTTGGGCCACTTTGGAAGGGCGTTGGGCTGCAAAGAGAAAGGGGGGTTTCGGGCTACGCGGTTAACCGTTGGAGTACCAAACGACCTCCAAATGGCACGAAAATTGACAGGTGGTCTACCGGTGGTATACCAAGGCCGCTTGGCAAGCCTCGGGCCATTCCGAGAAAGTTCAACACCCACTCACAACAGGAGGCGAAAAGGGGAACGCCGGAGGGCATAGGAGCGCCGGATTGCGAAACGGACAACGGGGAAAATGCTCGGATGCATGAGACGAACTCGTATGCAAAATGAGACGCACATGATGACATGATAAAATGCAACACGCAAGCAAATGACATGGCAATGACGGCAAATAACTGGCAGACACCTGGCGCATCGAATCCGGGGCGTTACACACAGCCTCGCCAGGCTGGCTCGCGAGGAGGCGGAGAGATCAAGGCAGGGTACCTCACGAGGTGCCTGTGGCGCAAGCCATGACGATCGAGATCAGGCAGGCGCCAGGCGGGCGTTGGCCTGGGCAGTGTCCTTGTTTCCCCTTTGGTGCAAAGGGGGCAAGCGCAGGCCAAGGCATTAGGCAAAGGATACCATTTCGGTGCAACAAGACCAAGACCAGCAGAACGCCAGGATGGAGGTCATCGTGGAGCCCAGGAAGGCGTCATCATCACAGCCTTTGGCAGGCGAGGACCAACTTTAGTCAGGATAAGTGTACTAGATGTTCCCCTTCAAAATGGCCAATTGTTGGCGCCCTTCCCGCTCAATATTTGGGAAGAGGACCAGGGCCTTGCTCTATAAATAGGACTAGCCACCACAGTGGGAAGGCATCTAGAAACAAGATAGGCATCTCGAACCGATCCCTCCAAAGGGACGCCACCACCACAAGAACACCCCTCGCAAGGCTGTTCTTCCCTTGTATTGTTCATCATCAGCCCCAGGGGCAATCCACCACGCCATAAATTAGAGTAGGGTATTACACCACAATGGTGGCCCGAACTAGTATAAACCTTGCGTCCCTTGTGTTGTTCTTCGTGTAGTTTAGATCTCTTGCGAGGCGACGAGACGTGAGTAGGTAGGGGGAGTGATCTCCATGCGCACCCCAGAGTTCGAACCTCAAGGATCTGCCAGAACCCGTAATCCGACATCGTGGAATTAAAACGTCAGATGTCCTTAGTGTCAGGACTAGTCGCGAGGCCAACGCATCTATGTGGTAGCTTGAGAGGGGTTGATCAGGACGAGAGACACAACACACAAGACAAGGATTTAGACAGCTTCGGGCCCTAGGAAACATCATCCGGTAATAGCCCTACATGTTGTTTGTGGCTAGGTCTCATTATCATCACGAGGAAGTCGCCGTAAACCGTCTCTCCTCTAGTTGTGTCTAGCCCTAGAGATTGTTTCTTGTTTCTTGTCCCTCTTTGGGGAGCCCTGCCCCTCCTTATATATGTTGAAGAGGCGGTTTACATGGCTAGTCCTAGTTGGACTAGGATTATTCTATTACAAGTGGAGTCCTAGTCTTGCTTCCTTTGTAGGAGAATAGTCCTTACGCTTTCCTCATAAACCGGCCCGCCATTAAACATGAACCGGCCTTCTGGGCCTTAGGCCTCGTCATCCATTTGACCCGCCCACCGGGTTACTAATGAACCGCCAAGATCGGGTGGGTTACCCGTGAATCGCCAAGCTCCGGGCGGGTTACCAGTGAGTCGTCCAGTCCGACCGGGTTATACTTCCGGCCAGGTTACGCCGCGGGGCATATCCCCGACATTAGCCCCCAGTTTAATTTGGATTCATCCATGTTAAACTGATCTGCAACATAAACACAAGAATAAATTTGTCGGGTTGTGCTCTGGTTTAAATATTCTTATAAACCGGCACTTGATCATCCTTAAATCCTTGTCATTTCTTCCTTCTGAAAAATCCGAGTCAATAGACCAGCTTCATAATCAATTTGCTTGTAGAAGATATTTTGTAAATAAAGAATCCATTTGAACCGGCCTTCAATGCTCTGATTTGACAAGAATATTGGTCTTCAAATATTCAACTGATATCCGCCGGTTTGACAATGTAAAACTTGCTGCTTTATCATTGCTAAAATTGTCGGGTTATAAAAACTGATGATCTCGGGTCATGACCGTTTATAGACGCCGGGTTATGATTGTTGCCAATGCCGAATCACACAATTAATCTTCTTGATTTGCCAAAAACTGAGAATTTGAAGATGTTCCTCCTTTATATGCATACTACCTATAGCCCCCAAGTCTTAAGAGGAGAACATAGTGATAGCTTAAGACTTGTTTCAATATAAATGTTGCAACCTTGAAGAAATCCAGATTGTTCATCTTAGTTACTAGTCACAACTGAATATTCCACATATGTAGCCCCCAAGTGCCGGGTTGTTATGCTTGCAGTAACCTGGGACTTGTAATTACCTTATAAAACTTCAACCAATGTAGCCCCCAAGGGTCGGGTCATTATGCAATAATGAGTAGGGACTTTATAAATATGATCATGCTTCATTGAAAATAACATCATGTGATGTAACCCCACCATGGGGCTTGAACCCACGTGCACAAGGTTAAGAGTCTTGTGCTTTACCAACTGAGCAGTGGACCCTTGAATCATTGATAGGAGCAATTGGTAGCCCCCAAGGGCCGGCTCATTATAATGTGATGAGCCGGGTCTTCAATAAGGCCAATAAAAATGACTTTGCATTAGCCCCCAAGTGTCGTGGTGCATGCTTGCAGCGACATGAGACTTGCATATTTGATATAATCTCAACTTAAATAATGTAGCCCCCAAGTGTCGGGTCGTAAGCCTGCAGCGACTCGGGACTATTCCTTCAATTGTAGAATAAATAATATGCATTGATAATATAATAGCCATTGCGCTAAAGCGACTTTGAAAACCTTATCATAATACTGCTTTACTGATAACCATAATAAAATTCAGCCATGTTGGCTATTTGAAGATTTGAATAATATAATCCAATGATTTATGAGCGCATGATTCCAATGGCGCAATCCAAATATATACTGGCAACTTATAATCCCAAGCCAGTCTGGGTTAATAAACACTGGATAATTTATCATCATACTGGCGACTTATATTCGAAAGCCAGGCCGGGTTAATAAACACCGGTGATTTATAATCATGCTTTATTCAACCTGTTTCTGCATACAACAAGTTTAAAGTGTCCTGGCGGTTTACCGCCGACGGGTCATAATGCCCAACATATAACCCGGGTTTATAACCAAGGCTGCACTTAAAAATAATCAAATATGAAATATGTCATACCAATAAGGGTGAATCACATTGTTGGTTTACCAACTTTTTGTAGTAAGGGTGATAACCCCAATCTTGAGTACTGATAACTCCTTCCATATTTTGCCGGTTTATAATAAAACCGTATCGGGTTGTTATAAACACTGGATTATCCATATATAATACTGGCGACTTGTAGTCGAAACCAGACCGGGTCAATAAGCGCCGGATTATAATTGATCATGTACTGACAACTGATAGTTGAAAGCCAAGTCGGGTTAACAAACACCGGTTTATATTATATTGACAACTTATAGTAAGACCGTGTCAATAAACGCCGGTTTTACCGTAAAATCTTATCAAAGAAGAAAAGATTTTGACAAAAACAAAATCAAATGAAAAACTTGTAGTCGAGGCTTTTCAAGGGCCGCCAGGCCCAAATTGGAGGCTTTTCATGGGCTGCCAGGCCACTGAGTTAAACCATTTGACAAAGCCTTTTAAGATGGGCCTACAATTAACCAATCGTCGTTTTAACTTTGACAAGTTCAGGGTCTGTATAAGATTGACTTGTCAAATGTTCGGCGGGTCATACCAGGATTACCTGGACAGGAGTGGCTTACTTGATGAAGGCAGGTTAACCCGGAGTTTTAGGTGAATACACCAGGCTTCCAACCCGTGGCTTGATAGCTAATTACAAGGGTCCTTTCAAACTCTTTGTTGCTTAGCACAAAGAGCCCCCAAGTAACTTTGTGAGTTGTGCTCAATGGGTGCCTATGTTTGAGTTGCGCTTAGCAACAAAACTCTCTTTGGCCCCTAAGTGATTTCTTGTCGGCCTTACGCCGATCAAGGGGTGTAGCTATGGTTTGAATACGACCAAGCCCCCAAGTGATTTCCCTGGTGGCCTGACGCCGATCAAGAGGTGTAGCTATGGTTCGAATATGACCAAGCCCCCAAGTGATTTTTCTGAGAACTTGAACTTTACGAGAGATATTTCTTCTTGAACCGGATGTTAAACTGGTTTTTGCGAGCTTCAAAGCTTTGTGGGAGACATCTTTCCCTTGAACCGGATTTTAAACCGGAATCTTCATTTTTAGCCAGAAATTTTCTGACAGCCTTTAAACTCGAACTTGCGAGATATTAATTCTGTTTGAACCAGAAATTCTTAAACCGGATTTGAGAGCTTCAGAGCTTTGTGGGAGACAAATTTCCCTTGAAGCGGATTGTAAACCGGAAATTTGAGAGCTTCAGTGATACTAACTTCCTTTGAACCGGATTTTAAACCTGATATTTGAGAGCTTCAATGAGACTGACTTTCTTTGAACCGGATTTTGAACCAGAATCTTTTCTGATGACCCGGAACTTCTTCATTGAGCCGGGATTTTGTCATATACTTTTTGAGCCGGAAATTCTCTAATGGCCTTTAAATTTTCATGAATATAACAGTAGTCTCCAGGACTGGGTTATCCTTCCCTCCATCGTCCTGGGGTTATTAATTTTGCTAAAACTGGCAAGATTTGCTGAGTCATGTCATCGTAGCCCCCGAGTCTCAAAGGTTACTCGAGGAGTTGACTTGAGACTCTCCATATTTGACCGTGATATAAATCGGCATAACTTGTATATCATTGGTGTTGATAGCACGACGTGAATCCATAGAAGCTTGAGGTGACTGCGATGGGTTATAAATGGTCTCGTATGAGCCGTGTGAGCAACTCGGCCAATGGTTCCTTCCAACTGGTGATTTGAAGTTAACCAAACTGTAGTGGCGACGATTTGTGAGCCTGCCTATTGAACCAACCAGTGCAGA
The DNA here is from genome assembly GCF_018294505.1 of Triticum aestivum. Classification (NCBI taxonomy): domain Eukaryota; kingdom Viridiplantae; phylum Streptophyta; class Magnoliopsida; order Poales; family Poaceae; genus Triticum; species Triticum aestivum. The sequence continues at coordinate 507,099,757 of NC_057801.1, read as the reverse complement.
CGGTGGTTGATAGTATATGATAATTTGCCTCCATTTTGTTGAAAGAAAACTAGGCTACCCAAGTTGTGACTTGCTCATACTCAATAAACAGCTCATGCAGACAGGTGCGGCCCGGTATGCTGAGGTAGACCAGGCCGCGAGAGACGGACGAAAAAGACGACTGCAGCATCAGAGGCAACATAGATGAGTCGGCCACGGCGTTGTAAGCCAGTATGGACGGGCGAGTCAAACACATGCGCGGCCCCGGCAAGCTGATATAAACCAGGCCGCAAGGGCGGCGTCTTGCACGCATCCATTCACCGTGTAATGTGACACGGACAAACACCAGGCATGACGTTGCCAGCGCATGCTCCGTACCCATGGTATAAACCACGTTTTATAATGAATAATTGTCCTGCATATCAAAATATACGGTCCAAATTAATTGTTCTTTTGACAAAAAACAATATGTGTCAAAAATAGATTTACATAGATGTCACCTGATATGTTAGGCTGGAAATTATCCGCCATGGAGTTGATGGTCACCACGGTGAAGCTAAAACCAACCACGGATGAGTCACCCGTAGGAGCAAACGGATGAGTCGGCCATAGCGTTGTAGGCCGGTGCGGACAAGCAAATTGTTCTCCGTGTTGTAAACCGGCGTGGACGCGTGAACCGGCCGCGAGGGTGGGCGGGCGACTTGTCCGTAGCGTTGTAAGGCGGCGCGGACGGACGAGTCGGCCAAGGCATTGTAAGCCGGCGCGGGAGTCCGTTGAGTAAGGACGACCACCTGTGCCGAATGATGTTGGCACGCCTCTATCTCCGCGGTATAATACCACTTTGTGATGGATAATTTTCCTGCATATAAAATACAACAAGGCAAAGTAACTTTTCTCGGATCAATTAATATGTGCTTAAAAATACATAAGAAAAATAGCACCCGGTCTTTTTTGTCTGTTGATCGTGGACATATAGCCTTATCCTCAGCGCCATCCATCACAGGTGAGCACGGCATCCACCCACGGCCATGGCGGCTGAAGCCAGGCAAAGACAGATGAAGTGATGATGACTCGAAATCGGAATCCACTTCTGAGTCGTTGACTCCTTTTTTTTAAGGTGGTCCGGCTGACGGTAGCCGAGGCTGAATCGAGATGACTGGACTATGTGCTGTATGTGTCTGTCGCATAGCTTGACGCACGCGCGACTTCGGCATGTTGACGTAGAGTAGATCACATCCATTGGCAGCCGGGTATAGATGAACGACGCGCAGCCTCCGGGCAACTCTGGACATAGTACAGAAATCCTTCTAGATTTTTGTCTTATATGCTTTGGCTTCCATCACGTGAGAGAGTATGATGGATTTGATGTAGTACGAACCCGCGATACTCAGGTTACGTTCTTCAATTACTGCTAGCTGCTCAAAAACTGGTTCCTGTGGCCGATTTAATAACCTCTGACCTTCTACTTTACCTGAGCGTAGTGTGACCACGTAGCGGCAGCTGAATATGACGAGGTGGGCCGGTTTGTAAACGGAGATGGCGGCAGCTCCGATGTTGGGCCAGTGATAGTGACTGGAGGAGGTGATGACGCCCACGTCCATATATCGTCTGGGTCGTAATCTACTTGATTTTTTTTCCTTTCCTTATTGATGTGGCGGAGATCACAATATCCAGCAACGCTTTTTTGGCAAGAAGTAACAGCAGGAATTCCGTGTTTCATCCGTACATGACGCGCCCGAGAAACAGACAGCAGCAGGAAATCAACGTTCTCGGCGACTTGTGGTTTAACATGCTGCAAAAACCTCCTATCGATCCGTGCGATGTGTTCCTTGCACTGATCGGTCTTCAACTTGTTGCGGCTGCGACGCACCCAACATCGTCTTAATTTTCTTGAACTCAAAACTTTCATTTGTCTAATCACGAGCTCCTTGATCCCTGAAGAGATCCCTCCAAGATCTCAACACCACCGTGTGCAGGCCCCATGGTGGACACCAACTGTTGTGGAATTAACATGTTAGATGTCATTAGTGTCAGGACTAGTCGCGAGGCCAACGCATCTATGTGGTAGCTTGAGAGGGGTTGATCGGGACGAGAGACACAACACACAAGACAAGGATTTAGACAGCTTTGGGCCCCGGGAAACATCATCCGGTAATAGTGTTGGGGAACGTTGCATAAAATAAATTTTTTCCTACGTTCACCAAGATCCATCTATGAGTTCATCTAGCAACGAGAGAGAGAGATGCATCTACATACCCTTGTAGATCGCGTGCGGAAGCGTTCAAGAGAACGGGGTTGAGGTAGTCGTTCTCGTCGTGATCCTATCACCGGAGATCCTAGTGCCGAACGGACGGCACCTCCGCGTTCAACACACGTACGGTCAGCGTGACATCTCCTCCGTCTTGATCCAGCAAGGGAGAAGGAGAGGTTGATGAATATCCAGCAGCACGACGGCGTGGTGGTGGATGCAGCAGGACTCCGGCAGGGCTTCGCCAAGCAACTTCGGGAGGAGGAAGAGGTGTAGCAGGGGGAGGGAGGCGCCAAGACTCAGGGTTGCGGCTGCCCTCCCTCCCCCCTCCTTTATATAGGCCCCCCTGGGGGGGCGCCGGCCCTGGAGATGGGAGTCTCCCAAGGGGGCGGCAGCCAGGGGGGTGGAGTGCCCTCCCAAGGCAAGTGGTGCGCACCCCCAGTCTAGGGTTTCCAACCCTAGGCGCAGGGGGGCCCAAGGGGGGCGCACCAGCCCACTAGGGGATGGTTCCCCTCCCACTTCAGCCCACGGGGCCCTCTGGGGTAGGTGGCCCCACCCGGTGGACCCCTGGGACCCTTTCGGTGGTCCCCGTACAATACTGGGTGACCTCGCAACTTTCCGGTGGCCGAAACAACACTTCCTATATATAATTCTTTACCTCCGGACCATTCCGGAACTCCTCGTGACGTCCGGAATCTCATCCGGGACTCCGAACAACATTCGGTTTGCTGCATACTCATATTCATACAACCCTAGCGTCACCGAACCTTAAGTGTGTAGACCCTACGGGTTCGGGAGACATGCAGACATGACCGAGACGGCTCTCCGGTCAATAACCAACAGCGGGATCTGGATACCCATGTTGGCTCCCACATACTCCTCGATGATCTCATTAGATGAACCACGATGTCGAGGATTCAAGCAACCCCGTATACTATTCCCTTCGTCAGACGGTATGTTACTTGCCCGAGATTTGATCGTCGGTATCCCAACCTCGTTCAATCTCGTTGCCGGCAAGTCACTTTACTCGTACCGTAATGCATGATCCCGTGACCAGACACTTGGTCACTTTGAGCTCATTATGATGATGCACTACCGAGTGGGCCCAGTGATACCTCTCCGTTATACGGAGTGACAAATCCCAGTCTTGATCCGTGTCAACCCAACAGACACTTTCAGAGATACCTGTAGTGCACCTTTATAGTCACCCAGTTACGTTGTGACGTTTGGTACACCCAAAGCACCCCTACGGTATCCGGGAGTTACACGATCTCATGGTCTAAGGAAGAGATACTTGACATAGGAAAAGCTCTAGCAAAACGAACTACACGATCTTGTGCTATGCTTAGGATTGGGTCTTGTCCATCACATCATTCTCCTAATGATGTGATCCCGTTATCAACGACATCCAATGTCCATAGTCAGGAAACCATGACTATCTGTTGATCAATGAGCTAGTCAACTAGAGGCTCACTAGGGACATGTTGTGGTCTAAGTATTCAAACGTGTATTATGATTTCCGGATAATACAATTATAGCATGAAGAAAAGACAACTATCATGAACAAAGAAATATAAAAATAATCCTTTTATTATTGCCTCTAGGGCATATTTCCAACAAATAGCCCTACATGCTGTTTGTGGCTAGGTCTCATTATCATCACGAGGGAGTCGCCGTAAACCGGCTCTCCTCTAGTTGTGTCTAGCCCTAGGGATTATTTCTTGTTTCTTGTCCCTCTTTGGGGAGCCCTTCCCCTCCTTATATATGTTGAAGGGGCAGTTTACATGGCTAGTCCTAGTTGGACTAGGATTATTCTATTACAAGTGGAGTCCTAGTCTTGCTTCCTTTTAGGAGAATAGTCCTTAAGCTTTCCTCATAAATCGGCCCACTATTAAACGTGAACCGGCCTTCTGGGCCTTGGGCCTCGTCATCCATTTGACCCGCCCGCCGGGTGCTACGTCTTGAGCTAGCGTTGGTTTTCCCCGAAGAGGAGAGGGTGATGCAGCAAAGTGTAGCATAAGTATTTCCCTCAGTTTTGAGAACCAAGGTATCAATCCAGTAGGAGGCTCCTCAAAAGTCCCACGCACCTACACAAACAAACTGAGAACTCGCAACCAACGCAATAAAGGGGTTGTCAATCACTTCACGGCCACTTACGAAAGTGAGATCTGATAGAGAGATAATAATGTATTTTTGGTATTTTGTAATATAGATGCAAAAAGTAAAGATGCAAATAAAGATAGATTGAAAGCAAATATGATAAGAGATAGACCCGGGGGCCATAGGTTTCACTAGAGGCTTCTCTCGAGATAGCATAAGTATTACAGTGGGTGAACAAATTACCGTCGAGCAATTGATAGAAAAGCGCATAGTTATGAGATTATCTAGGCATGATCATGTATATAGGCATCACGTCCATAACAAGTAGACCGACTCCTGCCTGCATCTACTACTATTACTCCACACATCGACCAACTCCTACCTGCATCTAGAGTATTAAGTTCATAAGAACATAGTAACACATTAAGCAAGATGACATGATGTAGAGGGATAAACACATGCAATATGATATAAACCCAATCTTGTTATCCTCCATGGCAACAATACAATACGTGTATTGCAACCCTTTCTGTCACTGGGTAAGAACACCGCAAGATTGAACCCAAAGCTAAACACTTCTCCCATGGTAAGAAAGATCAATCTAGTAGGCCAAACCAAATTGATAATTCGAAGAGACTTGCAAAGATAACTCAATCATACATAAAAGAATTCAGAGAAGATTCAAATATTATTCATAGATAAACTTGATCATAAACCCACAATTCATCGGATCTCGACAAACACACCGCAAAAAGAGATTACATCAAATAGATCTCCACAAGAGAGGGGGAGAACATTGTATTGAGATCCAAAAAGAGAGAAGAAGCCATCTAGCTAATAACTATGGACCCGTAGGTCTTTGGTAAACTACTCACAACTCATCGGAGGGGCAAGGATGTTGATGTAGAAGCCCTGCATGGTCGATTCCCTCTCCGGCAGAGTGCCGTCGAGGGCTCCAAGATGGGATCTCGCGGATACAGAAGGTTACGGCGGTGGAAATTGTGTTTCGTGGTGCTCTTGGATGTTTTCGGGGTCCATAGGTATATATAGGAGGAAGAAGTACGTCGGTGGACGCCCAAGGGGCCCACGAGACAAGGGGCGTGCCCTACAGGGGGGCACGGCCCCCTATCTCGTGGAGCCCTCAGGAGCTTCTTGACTTGCACTCCAAGCTCTCCGGATCAGATTTGTTCCAAAAATCACGCTCCCGAAGGTTCCATTCCGTTTGGACTCCGTTTGATATTCCTTTTCTTCAAATACTAAAATAGGCAAAAAAACAGCAATATGGGTTGGGCCTTCGGTTAGTAGGTTAGTCCCAAAAATCCATCTATGAGTTCATCTAGAAACGAGAGAGAGAGATGCATCTACATACCCTTGTAGATCGCGTGCGGAAGCGTTCAAGAGAATGGGTTTGAGGTAGTCGTTCTCGTCGTGATCCTATCACCGGAGATCCTAGCACCAAACGGACGGCACCTCCGCGTTCAACACACGTACGGTCAGCGTGACGTCTCCTCCGTCTTGATCCAGCAAGGGCGAAGGAGAGGCTGATGAATATCCAGCAGCACGACGGCGTGATGGTGGATGCAGCAGGACTCCGGCAGGGCTTCGCCAAGCAACTTCGGGAGGAGGAAGAGGTGTAGCAGGGGGAGGGAGGCGCCAAGACTCAGGGTTGCGGCTGCCCTCCCTCCTCCTCCTTTATATAGGCCCCCCTGGGGGGCGCCGGCCCTGGAGATGGGAATCTCCCAAGGGGGCGGCGGCCAGGGGGTGGAGTGCCCCCCAAGGCAAGTGGTGTGCACCCCCAGTCTAGGGTTTCCAACCCTAGGCGCAGGGGGGCCCAAGGGGGGCGCACCAGCCCACTAGGGGCTGGTTCCCCTCCCACTTCAGCCCACGGGGCCCTCCGGGGTAGGTAGCCCCACCCGGTGGACCCCTGGGACCCTTTCGGTGGTCCCCGTACAATACCGGGTGACCTCGCAACTTTCCGGTGGCCGAAACAGCACTTCCTATATATAATTCTTTACCTCTGGACCATTCCGGAACTCCTCGTGACGTCCGGGATCTCATCCGGGACTCCGAACAACATTCGGTTTGCTGCATACTCATATTCATACAACCCTAGCGTCACCGAACCTTAAGTGTGTAGACCCTACGGGTTCGGGAGACATGCAGACATGACCGAGACGGCTCTCCGGTCAATAACCAACAGCGGGATCTGGATACCCATGTTGGCTCCCACATACTCCTCGATGATCTCATTAGATGAACCACGATGTCGAGGATTCAAGCAACCCCGTATACTATTCCCTTTGTCAGACGGTATGTTACTTGCCCGAGATTTGATCGTCGGTATCCCAATACCTCGTTCAATCTCGTTGCCGGCAAGTCACTTTACTCGTACCGTAATGCATGATCCCGTGACCAGACACTTGGTCACTTTGAGCTCATTATGATGATGCACTACCGAGTGGGCCCAGTGATACCTCTCCGTTATACGGAGTGACAAATCCCAGTCTTGATCCGTGTCAACCCAACAGACACTTTCGGAGATACCTGTAGTGCACCTTTATAGTCACCCGGTTACGTTGTGACGTTTGGTACACCCAAAGCACTCCTACGGTATCCGGGAGTTACACGATCTCATGGTCTAAGGAAGAGATACTTGACATAGGAAAAGCTCTAGCAAAACGTACTACACGATCTTGTGCTATGCTTAGGATTGGGTCTTGTCCATCACATCATTCTCCTAATGATGTGATCCCGTTATCAACGACATCCAATGTCCATAGTCAGGAAACCATGACTATCTGTTGATCAATGAGCTAGTCAACTAGAGGCTCACTAGGGACATGTTGTGGTCTAAGTATTCAAACGTGTATTATGATTTCCGGATAATACAATTATAGCATGAATAAAAGACAACTATCATGAACAAAGAAATATAAAAATAATCCTTTTATTATTGCCTCTAGGGCATATTTCCAACAAATAGCCCTACATGCTGTTTGTGGCTAGGTCTCATTATCATCACGAGGGAGTCGCCGTAAACCGGCTCTCCTCTAGTTGTGTCTAGCCCTAGAGATTATTTCTTGTTTCTTGTCCCTCTTTGGGGAGCCCTTCCCCTCCTTATATATGTTGAAGGGGCAGTTTACATGGCTAGTCCTAGTTGGACTAGGATTATTCTATTACAAGTGGAGTCCTAGTCTTGCTTCCTTTGTAGGAGAATAGTCCTTACGCTTTCCTCATAAACCGGCCCACTATTAAACGTGAACCGGCCTTCTGGGCCTTGGGCCTCGTCATCCATTTGACCCGCCCGCCGGGTGCTACGTCTTGAGCTAGCGTTGGTTGTCCCCGAAGAGGAGAGGGTGATGCAGCAAAGTGTAGCATAAGTATTTCCCTCAGTTTTGAGAACCAAGGTATCAATCCAGTAGGAGGCTCCTCAAAAGTCCCACGCACCTACACAAACAAACTGAGAACTCGCAACCAACGCAATAAAGGGGTTGTCAATCCCTTCACGGCCACTTACGAAAGTGAGATCTGATAGAGAGATAATAATGTATTTTTGGTATTTTGTAATATAGATGCAAAAAGTAAAGATGCAAATAAAGATAGATTGAAAGCAAATATGATAAGAGATAGACCCGGGGGCCATAGGTTTCACTAGAGGCTTCTCTCGAGATAGCATAAGTATTACAGTGGGTGAACAAATTACCGTCGAGCAATTGATAGAAAAGCGCATAGTTATGAGATTATCTAGGCATGATCATGTATATAGGCATCACGTCCATAACAAGTAGACCGACTCCTGCCTGCATCTACTACTATTACTCCACACATCGACCAACTCCTACCTGCATCTAGAGTATTAAGTTCATAACAACATAGTAACACATTAAGCAAGATGACATGATGTAGAGGGATAAACACATGCAATATGATATAAACCCAATCTTGTTATCCTCCATGGCAACAATACAATACGTGTCTTGCAACCCTTTCTGTCACTGGGTAAGAACACTGCAAGATTGAACCCAAAGCTAAACACTTCTCCCATGGTAAGAAAGATCAATCTAGTAGGCCAAACCAAATTGATAATTCGAAGAGACTTGCAAAGATAACTCAATCATACATAAAAGAATTCAGAGAAGATTCAAATATTATTCATAGATAAACTTGATCATAAACCCACAATTCATCGGATCTCGACAAACACACCGCAAAAAGAGATTACATCAAATAGATCTCCACAAGAGAGGGGGAGAACATTGTATTGAGATCCAAAAAGAGAGAAGAAGCCATCTAGCTAATAACTATGGACCCGTAGGTCTTTGGTAAACTACTGACAACTCATCGAAGGGGCAAGGATGTTGATGTAGAAGCCCTCCATGGTCGATTCCCTCTCCGGCAGAGTGCCGTCGAGGGCTCCAAGATGGGATCTCGCGGATACAGAAGGTTACGGCGGTGGAAATTGTGTTTCGTGGTGCTCTTGGATGTTTTCGGGGTCCATAGGAATATATAGGAGGAAGAAGTACGTCGGTGGACGCCCAAGGGGCCCACGAGACAAGGGGCGTGCCCTACAGGGGGCGCGGCCCCCTATCTCGTGGGGCCCTCAGGAGCTTCTTGACTTGCACTCCAAGCTCTCCGGATCAGATTTGTTCCAAAAATCACGCTCCCGAAGGTTCCATTCCGTTTGGACTCCGTTTGATATTCCTTTTCTTCAAATACTAAAATAGGCAAAAAAACAGCAATATGGGTTGGGCCTTCGGTTAGTAGGTTAGTCCCAAAAATGATATAAATATGTAAAATAAAGCCCATAAACATCCAAAACGGGTAATATAATAGCATGGAACAATCAAAAATTATAGATACGTTGGAGACGTATCAAGCATCCCCAAGCTTAATTCCTACTCGTCCTCGAGTAGGTAAATGATAAAAGAGAATTTTTGATGTGGAATGCTACCTAGCATAATTCATAATGTAATTTTCTTCGTTGTGGCATGAATGTTCAGATCCAAATGAATACAAAATAAAATTTCATATTGACATAAGAAATAGTAGTACTTCAAGCATACTAATCAAAGTAATCATGTCTTCTCAAAATAACATGGCTAAAGAAAGTTATCCCTACAAAATCATATAGTCTGGCTGTTGCTATATCTTCATCACACAAAGTATTTAATCATGCACAACCCCGATGACAAGCCAAGCAATTGTTTCATACTTTAATAATCTCAAACTCTTTGAACTTTCACGCAATACATGAGCGTGAGCCATGGACATAGCACTATATGTGGAATAGGATGGTGGTTGTGGAGAAGACAAAAAAAGGAGAAGATAGTCTCACATCAACTAGGCGTATCAACGGACTATGGAGATGCCCATTAATAGATATCAATGTGAGTGAGTAGGGATTGCCATGCAACGGATGCACTAGAGCTATAAATATATGAAAGCTCAACAAAAGAAACTAAGTGGGTGTGCATCCAACTCGCTTGCTCACAAAGACCTAGGGCACTTTTGAGGAAGCCCGTCATTGGAATATACAAGCCAAGTTCTATAATGAAAAATTCTCACTAGTATATGAAAGTGACAACATATGAGACTCTCTATCATGAAGATCATGGTGCTATTTTGAAGCACAAGTGTGGAAAAAGAGATAGTAGCATTGTCCCTTCTCTCTTTTTCTTTCATTTTATTTTTTTCTTTTTCTTATTCTCTTTTTTCTTTTTTTTCTTTGGCCTCTTTTTTTCTTTTTGGCCTTTCTCATTATTATTTTTCTTTCCCTCTATTTTTTTTCTTTTTGTAAAGTCCGAAGTCTCATCCCGACTTGTGGGGGAATCATAGCCTTCATCATCCTTTCCTCACTAGGACAATGCTCTAATAATGAATATCATCACACTTTTATGGATTTACAACTCAAAGCTAGAACAAGATATGACTCTATATGAATGCCTCCGACGGTGTACCGGGATATGCAATGAATCAAGAGCGACATGTATGAAAATTATGAAGGTGGCTTTGCCACAAATACGATGTCAACTACACGATCATGCAAAGAGCAATATGACAATGATGGAATGTGTCATAATAAACGGAACGGTGGAAAGTTGCATGGCAATATATCTCGGAATGGCTATCGAAATGTCATAATAGGTAGGTATGGTGGCTGTTTTGAGGAAGGTAAATAAAGGGTTTATGATACCGGCAAAAGTTGCGCGGTACAAAAGAGGCTAGCAATGGTGGAAGGGTGAAAGGTGCGTATAATCCATGGACTCAACATTAATCAAAAGAACTCATATACTTATTGCAAAAAATTAGAAGTCATCAAAAACCAAAGCACTACACGCATGCTCCTAGGGGGATAGATTGGTAGGAAAAGACCATCGCTCGTCCCCGACCGCCACTCATAAGGAAGACAATCAATAAATAAAATTGTGCTCCAACTTCATCACAAAGTGGTTCACCATACGTGCATGCTACGGGAATCACAAACTTCAACACAAGCATTCTTTAAATTCATAATCACCCAACTATCATAGCTTTAATATTACTACCTCCATATCTCAAAACAATTATCAAGCATCAAATTGATCATAGCATCCAATTCACTTCCTATGATAGTTTTTATTATACCCAACTTGGATGCTCATCATTCTAGGACCAACTTTATGATAATAGCAAATACCATGCTGTTCTAAAAGACTCTCAAAATAATATAAGTGAAGCATGAGAGACTAGCAATTTCTTCAAAATTATTCCACCATCGCTCTCTAAAAGATATAAGTGAAGTACTAGAGCAAAAACTATCAAGCTCAAAAGATATAAGTGAAGCACATAGAGTATTCTAGCAAATTCTAATCAAATGGGCTTCTCCCAAAAGGTGTGTACAGCAAGGGTGATTGTGGTAAATTAAAAAGCAAATACTAATATAATACATGACACTCCAAGCAAAACACATATCATGTGGCGAATAAAAATATAGCTCCAAGTAAAGTTACCAATGAACAAAGACGAAAGAGGGGATGCCTTCCCGGGGCATCCCCAAGCTTAGGCTTTTGGCTACTCTTCAATATCTTGGGGTGCCATGGGCATCCCCAAGCTTAGGCTCTTGCCACCCTTTATTCCATAGTCCATAAAAGCTTTACCCAAAACATGAGAACTTCACAACACAAAACTCAACAGGAAATCTTATAAGCTCCGTTAGTGAAAGAAAACAAAACCACCACATAAGGTACTGCAATGAACTCATTCTTTATTTATTTTGGTGTTAGACCTACTGTATTCCAACTTCTTTATGGTTCATAGACTGAATTACTAGCCATAGATGCATTGAAATAAGCAAACAACACACGAAAAACAGAATCTGTCAAAAACAGAACAGTCTGTAGCAATCTCTAACTAACGCAAACTTATGGAACTCTAAAAATCCTACCAAAATAGGAAGTCCTGGAAAATTTTCTATTGAACAGGAGCAAAAAGAATCAACGCAAAAGCACGTTCCTGTGATTTAACAAAATTATATTCGTGCGCATAAAGTTTCTGTTTTTCAGCAGAATCAAATCAACTATTATCGTAGGTTATCCTATAGGTTCTACTTGGCACAAATGCTAATTAAAAAATAAAAACACATCTAAACAGAGAGTAGATACAAGATTTATTCCTAAACAGGAGCAAAAACAAAAAAACATAAATAAAAAATTGGGTTGCCTCCCAACTAGCGCTATCGTTTAACGCACCTAGCTATGCATAAAAGCAAAGATAGATCTAACGAGTGCCATCTTTGGCACTAGATCCATAAGTAGCACGCATGATAGATTCATAAGGTAATTTGACTTTCTTTCTTGGAAAGTTCTCCATGCCTTTCTTTAAAGGAAATTGGAATCTAATGTCCCCTTCCTTCACATCAATAATCGCACCAATTGTTCTAAGGAAAGGTCTACCAAGAATAATAGGGCAAGAAAGATTGCAATCTATATCAAGAACGATAAAATCTATGGGCACCAAATTTCTATTTGCAACAATAAGAACATCATTGATCCTTCCCATAGGCTTTTTAATGGTGGAATCCGCAAGGTGCAAATTTAAAGAGTAATCATCAAGATCATGGAAACCTAGAATATCACATAAAGTTTTCGGAATCGTGGAAACACTAGCACCCAAATCACACAAAGAAAAACACTCATAATCTTTAATTCTAATCTTTATAGTAGGTTCCCACTCATCATTAAGTTTTCGAGGTATAGAAACTTCCAAATTAAGTTTTTCATCATCAAAATTCATATTGCAAAACATAGATCTAATCGGAGACGCATTAATAACTTTAAGATCCTCATCATTATTTTCATGTAGACTAGAAGAACACACTTTTATAAAGCTTTCTTTTTTAGCACACAATCTAGCAGTTATTTCCTTGCACTCGTCAATGGAAATTATCATTACTTTGAGAGACTCATTGATATCATGCTGAGGAGAAGATGATCCAAGTTTGAGAGAATTAACATCAAGCGAAAGTCTATCAACGTTCCTAGCCAAATCATCAACTTTGATCAATTTTTCTTCAAGCAAAGCATTAAAATTCTTTTGAGAAATCATAAATTCTTTCACAGTATTCTGAAAATCAGAGGGCATCTTATTAAAATTACCATAAGAATTATTGTAGGAATTTCCATAATTATTAGAGGGATTACTAGGGAACGGTCTAGTATTAAATTTCCTCTATAAGCATTGTTTCCAAAACTATTCCTACCAACAAAATTCACATCCATAGATTCATTATTATTCTCAATCAAGGAAGACAAAGGCATATAATGGGGATCAAGAGAAGTATTTTTAGTAGCAAACATCTTCATAAGTTCATCCATCTTTCCACTCAAAACATTGATTTCTTCTATAGCATGCACTTTTTTACTAGAAGATCTTTCGGTGTGCCATTGAGAATAATTAGCCATAATATTATCAAGCAATTTTGTAGCATCTCCTAACGTAATTTCCATAAACGTGCCTCCCGCGGCCGAATCTAAGAGATTTCTAGAAGCAAAGTTCAAACCGGCATAAATTTTTTGTATGATCATCCATAAATTCAAACCATGAGTAGGGAAATTGCGAAGCATCAATTTCATTCTTTCCCAAGATTGGGCAACATGCTCATGATCAAGTTGTTTAAAATTCATAATATCGTTCCTAAGAGTGATGATCTTAGCGGGAGGAAAATACTTAGATATAAAAGCATCTTTGCACTTGTCCCAAGAATCAATACTATTTTTCGGCAAAGATGAAAACCAAATTTTAGCACGATCTTTAAGTGAAAACGGGAATAACTTCAATTTGACAACATTTTTATCCGTATATTTCTTCTTTTGCATATCACATAAATCAACAAAATTGTTTAGATGAGTAGCAGCATCTTCACTAGGAAGGCCCGCGAATTGATCTTTCATAACAAGATTCAGCAAAGCAGCATTGATTTCACAAGACTCAACATCATTAAGAGGAGCAATCGGAGTACTAAGGAAATCATTATTATTGGTATTCGAGAAGTCACACAACTTGGTATTATCTTGTGCCATGGCAACAAGTAATCCAACACACAAGCAAACAGAAAAACGGCAAGCGAAAAGAGAGGAGGAGATTGGGAAAGAGAGGGCGAATAAAACAGCAAGGGTGAAGTGGGGGAGAGGAAAACGAGAGGCAAATAATGTAAATGTGAGGGACATGGGTTTGTGATGGGTACTTGGTATGTCTTGACTTGAGCGAAGACCTCCCCGGCAACGGCGCCAGAAATCCTTCTTGCTACGTCTTGAGCTAGCGTTGGTTTTCCCCGAAGAGGAGAGGGTGATGCAGCAAAGTGTAGCGTAAGTATTTCCCTCAGTTTTGAGAACCGAGGTATCAATCCAGTAGGAGGCTCCTCAAAAGTCCCACGCACCTACACAAACAAACTAAGAACTCGCAACCAACGCAATAAAGGGGTTGTCAATCCCTTCACGACCACTTACGAAAGTGAGATCTGATAGAGAGATAATAATATATTTTTGGTATTATGTAATATAGATGCAAAAAGTAAAGATGCAAATAAAGATAGATTGAAAGCAAATATGATAAGAGATAGACCCGAGGGCCATAGGTTTCACTAGAGGCTTCTCTCGAGATAGCATAAATATTACGGTGGGTGAACAAATTACTGTCGAGAAATTGATAGAAAAGCGCATAGTTATGAGATTATCTAGGCATGATCATGTATATAGGCATCACGTCCATAACAAGTAGACTGACTCCTGCCTGCATCTACTACTATTACTCCACACATCGACCGACTCCTGCCTGCATCTAGAGTATTAAGTTCATAAGAACAGAGTAACGCATTAAGCAAGATGACATGATGTAGAGGGATAAACACATGCAATATGATATAAACCCCATCTTGTTATCCTCGATGGCAACAATACAATACGTGTCTTGCAACCCTTTATGTCACTTGGTAAGAACACCGCAAGATTGAACCCAAAGCAAAACACTTCTCCCATGGCAAGAAAGATCAATCTAGTAGGCCAAACCAAACTAATAATTCAAAGAGACTTGCAAAGATAACTCAATCATACATAAAAGAATTCAGAGAAGATTCAAATATTATTCATAGATAAACTTGATCATAAACCCACAATTCATCGTATCTCAACAAACACACCGCAAAAAGAGATTACATCGAATAGATCTCCACAAGAGAGGGGGAGAACATTGTATTGAGATCCAAAAAGAGAGAAGAAGCCATCTAGCTAATAACTATGGACCCGTAGATCTATGGTAAACTACTCACAACTCATCGGAGGGCAAGGATGTTGATGTAGAAGCCCTCCGTGGTCTATTCCCCCTCCGGCAGAGTGCCGGTGAAGGCTCCAAGATGGTATCTCGCGGATACAGAAGGTTACGGCGGTGGAAATTGTGTTTCGTGGTGCTCCTGGATGTTTTCGGGGACCGTAGGTATATATAGGAGGAAGAAGTACGTTGGTGGACGCCCGAGGGGCCCACGAGACAGGGGGGCGCGCCCTACAGGGGGGGGTGACCCCCTATCTCGTGGGGCCCTCGGGAGCTTCTTGACTTGCACTCCAAGCTCTCCGGATCAGATTTGTTCCAAAAATCACACTCCCGAAGGTTTCATTCCGTTTGGACTCCGTTGGATATTCCTTTTCTTCGAAATACTGAAATAGGCAAAAAAACAGCAATATGGGCTGGGCCTCCGGTTAGTAGGTTAGTCCCAAAAATGATATAAATATGTAAAATAAAGCCCATAAACATCCAAAAGGGGTAATATAATAGCATGGAACAATCAAAAATTATAGATACATTGGAGACGTATCACCGGGTTACTAATGAACCGCCAAGATCGGGCGGGTTACCCGTGACTCACCAAGCTTCGGGCGGGTTACCAGTGAGTCGTCCAGTCCGGCCGGGTTTTGCTGCAGGGCATATCCCTGACACTGAGCATTGTCTTCAGGTTGACTTGGTGGAATGATGAGTTCGTCTTCAGCCTGAGCTTCTGAAGGTATGATTTCTCCAGTACCCATGAGCTTGATAGATTCACTAGGAGGAACTTCATCTAGCACATTTGCAGGTGCTCTCTTTGCGAGTCAGTAGTCTCATCGAACCGCACATCCACAGTTTCAACCACTTTATATTGAAAGAGGTTGAAGACTCTGTAGGAGTGCGAATCCTTTCCGTATCCAAGCATAAAACCTTCATGTGCTTTCGGTGCAAATTTTGAACTGTGATGTGGATCCTTGATCCAGCACCTAGCACCAAATACTCTGAAGTAACTGACGTTTGGCTTCTTACCAGTTAGCAGCTCATATGATGTCTTCTTTAGAAGCTTGTGAAGATAAACACGGTTGATGACATGGCATGCAGTATCAATGGCTTTAGGCCAGAACTTCCTTGGAGTCTTGTACTCATCAAGCATCGTCCGAGCCATCTCAATGAGGGTTCTGTTCTTGCGCTCCACGATGCCATTCTGCTAAGGTGTGTAAGGAGCTGAAAACTCATGAGTGATGCCCCGTGTATCAAGATAAGTGTCGAGGATGATGTTCTTGAATTATGTGTTGTTGTCACTTCTGATGTGCTTGATCTTGACGCCATAGTTCATCATGGCACGATTGGCGAATCGTTTGAAGACATCCTGCACTTCAGTCTTGTAGAGAATTATATGCACCCATGTATATCTTGAGTAATCATCAACAATGACGAAGCCATAGAGACAAGCAGTGGTAGTAAGAGTAGAGTAGTGAGTAGGGCCGAATAAGTCCATGTGAAGCAGATCGAAGGGTTGTGATGTTGTCATGATTGTCTTCGAGGGATGCTTGGCCCTAGTCATCTTCCCAGCTTCACAGGCACCACACAGATGATCCTTCTTGAACTTGACGCCCTCGATGCCCACGACATGCTTCTTCTTCGCGAGAGTGTACAAGTTCCTCATACCAGCATGTCCTAGCCTCCGATGCCAGAGCCAGCACTCTGAAGCTTTTGCTAGAAGACATACGGCTAACTGTGGTCCTGCTGATAAATCTACCATATACAGATCATCTTTTCGATACCCTTCAAAGACTAGATATTTGTCAGATTCCATAAGGACAAGGCAATGATATTTTCCAAATATCACAATCATGTTCAAATCACATAGCATTGACACAGACATTAAGTTGAAACCAAGGGATTCAACAAGCATCACTTTATCCATGTGATGATACTTTGAGATTGCAACTCTACCAAGACCTAATACCTTGCTTTTACCAGTGCCAGCAAATGTGATGTGACTTTCATCAGACGGGCGTAGGGTTGAATCCATCAGAAGACTTCGATCACTAGTCATGTGGTTGGTGCAGCCACTATCCATAATCCATTCTGAAGCCTTTGGTGTCATATCCTACAGTACAGTTTGGGGGATAGGCTTCACCAAGAGGGTTGTGAAGCAGAAACATTTGACGAACAAGCGGAGCATGACAGTTTAGATCTTGGTTAGGATAAATAGGATGATTGTCAAGGAATCCCGGGACGAAATACATAGTAAGACCATTTGGACATTTTATCTTGCATCCCACAAGACGTTTAAGGTCCCCAGCATAAGCATCAGACGCCTTTGATTTTCGGCTGGAGACCTTTCCCTACAAAAGAGAGTTAAGTTTTCTTAACCACCCACATCTTCAGGGGTGGCTTAGAAGCAATGAGTCCAAGTGTAGCATCTGAGAATTTCGGCTTTGGAGCCCTAGCAAATAGCCTTGCAGGAGGTGACTAATACTCATAGGAATAAGCAGAAAAGTTCTTAGACTTATGAACATAGCGGTTTGAGGAAACATGCTCATATTCAAAAGTCTGAGTATGGTTTCCCTGCAAAACATTGGCGTTAGGGTGACTCAGGTGAGTCCTCTGTCTGTATGAAGCCTTTGGACCATATGAAGCCTTTGGTCTGGGATTTGTCTTCTTCCCAGGTGGTGTCATGACGGCATTCACGGGAAGACTTTCCAGACAACTTTTGGGTACCCAGATCTTCTTGAGAGGTGGTCCATTCCTGCAGCTAGTACCAATATACCTGGCAAACACTTCACCATTCTGATTCCTGAATAGTTTATAGTTTGCATCAAAGGATTCATCAATGATAATTGGGTTAGCACTAGTGAAGCCAGATAAGGTAGATGGATCCACTGAAGGTCCCTTGGCAGCAACCCATGTGGTTTTGGGGTACTGCTGAGGCATCCAGTAAGAACCATCAACATTCATTTTCCTCTCGAACCCAACACCCTCTTTCCTAGGGTTTCAGTTCAGAATCTGCTTTTTGAGGACATCACATAGTGTCTGATGCCCTTTGAGATTTTTGTACATTCCTGTCTCAAGCAATGACTTCAACCTAGCATTCTCATTAGCAACAGTAGTGGTATCCTTGGCAGAGGGGTTAGTTACCACATTAGTAGTTGAAGATATTACAACAGTAGCAGTAGTTGAACATTCAGCAACAAAGACAACATTATCACGCTCAAGACATTTTAGACATGGTGGTTCAAATCCTTCCTGAGCGGAACTGGACTGTTGAGCGCGAAGTGACTCGTTCTCCTTTTAAAGATCTTCACTAAGCCGATCTCAATTTCTCAAACTCTTGCTTCCTTTGAAGATAATCATAGGAGAGCTTTTCATGAGAAGTTGAGAGCATTTCATGACAACTTTCAAGTTCCTCGTATGAAGATTTTTATGTCTTCAATTAAGGACTGAGTTCGGGACATTTCCGCGTCCAACGGGTCATCACTTTTGTCTAACAACTTTTGAATATGTTCCATGGAATTCTGTTGTTCAGTTGCAATTTTAGCAAGTGTTTTGTAGCTAGGTTTAGATTCACATTCAGAGTCATCTTCACTTGATGTTTGAAAGTAAGCATCGCATGAGTTTTCCTTGGCACCATGTGCCATGAAGCAGTAGGTGGGAGCAGAGTCATCTGTAGGATCAAAAGTATGTCTAGAGGGGGTGATTAGAGTACTTGACCAAATAAAAATCTAGCCTTTTCCCAATTTTAATTCTTGGCAGATTTTAGCAACTTAGCACAAGTCAAGCAATCAACCTACACATGCAATTCTAAGAGTATAGCAGTGGAATGTAAAACAATTGCATATGAAGGTAAAGGGGAGGAGTTTGAGAAGGCAAACGCAATTGGAGACACAGATGTTTTTGTCATGGTTCCTATAGGTGGTGCTATCGTACATCCACGTTGATGGAGACTTCAACCCACGAAGGGTAACAGTTGCGCGAGTCCATGGAGGGATCCACCCACGAAGGGTCCATGAAGAAGAAACCTTGTCTATCCCACCATGGTTGTCGCCCACGAAGGACTTGCCTCACCAGGGTAGATCTTCATGAAGTAGGCGATCTCCTTGCCCTTACAAACTCCTTGGTTCAACTCCACAATCTTGTCGGAGGCTCCCAAGTGACACCTAGCCAATATAGGAGACACCACTCTCCAAGAAGTAACAAATGGTGTGTTGTTGATGAACTCCTTGCTCTTGTGCTTCAAATGATAGTCTCCCCAACACTCAACTCTCTCTCACAGGATTTGGATTTGGTGGAAAGAAGATTTGAGTGGAAAGCAACTTGGGGAACGCTAGAGATCAAGATTCATATGGTAGGAATGGAATATCTTGACCTCAACACAAGTGTAGGTGGTTCGCTCTCAGAAAATGTAGGTTGGAAGTGTAGGTATGTTCTGATGGCTCTCTCCATGAATGAAGAGTGGGTGGAGGGGTATATATAGCCTCCACACAAAATCTAACCATTACACACAACTTACCAATCTCGGTGGGACCGAATCGTGAAACTCTATCGGACCGATTTAGCAAATAATGTGACCGTTAGGATTTGCGGTGGGACCGACATGTCAACTTGGTGGGACCGATATGGTTAGGGTTAGGGCATAACGTAATCTCGGTGAGATCGATTACACAAACTCGGTGGGACCAATTTTGGTAATAAGCTAACTAGAGAGTTGGTCAGGCAAACTCGGTGGGACCGATTCGCTCATCTCGGTTGGACCAAAACGTTATGAAAGGGTGCTACATCTTGAGCTTGCGTTGGTTTTCCTTGAAGAGGAAAGGGTGATGCAGCAATAGTAGCGTCAGTATTTCCCTCAGTTTTTGAGAACCAAGGTATCAATCCAGTAGGAGGCTCCTCAAAAGTCCCACGCACCTACACAAACAAACAAAGAACTCGCAACCAACGCAATAAAGGGGTTGTCAATCCCTTCACGGCCACTTGCGTAAGTGAGATCTGATAGAGATAGTATGATAAGATAAATATATTTTTGGTATTTTGTGATATAGATTGGAAAAGCAAAGATGCAAATAAAAGTAGATTGAAAGCTTATATGATAAAAGATAGACCCGGGGGCCATAGGTTTCACTAGTGGCTTCTCTCAAGATAGCATAAGTATTACGGTGGGTGAACAAATTACTGTCAAGCAATTGATAGAAAAGCGAATAATTATGAGATTATCTAGGCATGATCATGTATATAGGCATCACGTCCGCAACAAGTAGACCGACTCCTGCCTGCATCTACTACTATTACTCCACACATCGATCACTATCCAGCATGCATCTAGAGTATTAAGTTCATAAGAACAGAGTAATGCATTAAGAAAGATGACATGATGTAGAGGGATAAACTCATGAAATATGATATAAACCCCATCTTTTTATCCTCGATGGCAACAATACAATACGTGCCTTGCTACCCCTGCTGTCACTGGGAAAGGACACCGCAAGATTGAACCCAAAGCTAAGCACTTCTCCCATTGCAAGAAAGATCAATCTAGTAGGCCAAACCAAACTAATAATTCGAAGAGACTTGCAAAGATAACTCAATCATACATAAAAGAATTCAGAGGAGATTCAAATATTTCTCATAGATAAACTTGATCATAAACCCACAATTCATCGGATCTCGACAAACACGCCACAAAAAGAGTTACATCAAATAGATCTCCACAAGACAGGGGGAGAACATGGTATTGAGATCCAAAAAGAGAGAAGAAGCCATCTAGCTAATAACTATGGACCCGAAGGTCTGTGGTAAACTACTCACAACTCATCGGAGGGGCTATGGTGTTGATGTAGAAGCCCTCCGTGGTTGATTCGCCCTCCGGCGGAGCGCCGGCAAAGGCTCCAAGATGGGATCTCGCGGATACAGAAGGTTACAGCGGTGGAAATTGTGTTTCGTTGGCTCCTTGGATGTTTTCGGGGTACGTGGGTATATATAGGAGGAAGAAGTATGTCGGTGGCCGCCCGAGGGGCCCACGAGACAGGGGGCGCGCCCTGTAGGGGTGGGCACGCCCTCCACCCTCGTGGCCGCCTCGGCTGCTTCTTGGCTTGCACTCCAAGTCCTCTGGATCACGTTCGTTCCAAAAATCACGCTCCCAAAGGTTTCATTTTGTTTGGACTCCATTTGATATTCCTTTTCTTCGAAATACTGAAATAGGCAAAAAAACAGCAATACGGGATGGGCCTCCGGTTAGTAGGTTAGTCCCAAAAATGATATAAATGTGTAAAATAAAGCCCATAAACATCCAAAACGGGTAATATAATAGCATGGAACAATCAAAAATTATAGATACGTTGGAGACGTATCAAGCATCCCCAAGCTTAATTCCTGCTCGTCCTCGAGTAGGTAAATGATAAAAAACAGAATTTTTGATGTGGAATGCTATCTAGCATAATTCTCAATGTAATTTTCTTTATTGTGGCATGAATGTTCAGATCCAAATGATTCAAAATAAAAGTTCATATTGACATAAGAATTAGTAATACTTCAAGCATACTAATAAAAGCAATCATGTCTTCTCAAAATAACATGGCTAAAGAAAGTTCATCCCTACAAAATCATATAGTTAAGTTATGCTTCATTTTCGTGACACAAAAATGTTCCAAATTCTACACCCCCGATGACAAGGCAAGCAATTGTTTCGTACTTAAATAATCTCAAACTTTTTCAACTTTCATGCAATACATGAGCGTGAGCCATGGATATAGCACTATGGGTGGAATAGAATATGATAATGGGGATTGTGTGGAGAAGACAAAAAAGGAGAAAGTCTCACATCGACGAGGATAATTAACGGGCTATGGAGATGCCCATCAATTGATGTCAACATGAGGAGTAGGGATTGCCATGCAACGGATGCACTAGAGCTATAAATGTATGAAAGCTCAACAAAATAACTAGTGGGTGTGCATCCAACTTGCTTGCTGATGAATACCTAGGGCATTTTGAGGAAGCCCGTCGTAGGAATATACAAGCCAAGTTCTATAATGAAAATTCCCACTAGTATATGAAAGTGACAACATATGAGACTCTCTATATGAACAACATGGTGCTACTTTGAAGCACAAGTGTGGAAAAAGAGATAGTAACATTGCCCCCTTTTCATTTATTTTCTTTTTTTCCTTCTTTTTTTCTTTTTTTCTTTTGGCCTCCCTTTTTTTCTTTTTGGCCTTTTTTTTCTTTGGCCTTTCTTTTTTTTCTTTTGGCCTCTCCCTTTTTTCTGGGGACAATGCTCTAATAATGATGATCATCACACTTTTATTGATTTACAACTCATGAATTACAACTCGAAACTAGAACAAGATATGACTCTATATGAATGCCTCCGGCGGTGTACCAGGATGGGCAATGAATCAAGAGTGACATGTATGGAAAATTATGCAAAGTGGCCTTGCCACAAATACGATGTCAACTACATGATCATGCAATGGCAATATGACAAAAGTAATGTGTGTCATGATGATAAACGGAACGGTGGAAAGTTGCATGGAAATATATCTCGGAATGGCTATGGAAATGCCATAATAGGTAGGTATGGTGGCTGTTTTGAGGAAGATATAAGGAGGTTTATGTGTGATAGAGCGTATCATATCACGGGGTTTGGATGTACCGGCGAAGTTTGCACCAACTCTTAAGGTGAGAAAGGGCAATGCACGGTACCGAAGAGGCTAGCAATGATGGAAAGGTAAAAGTGCGTATAATCCATGGACTCAACATTAGTCAAAATAACTCATATACTTATTGCAAAAATTTAGAAGTCATCAAAAACCAAGCACTACACGCATTCTCCTAGAGGGATAGATTGGTAGGAGAAAACCATCGCTCGTCCCCGACCGCCACTCATAAGGATGCACAATCCAAGGACACTTCATGTTTCAAATTTGTTACACAACTTTAACCATACGTGAATGCTACATGACTTGCTAACTTCAACACAAGTATTCTTTAAATTCATAATCACCCAACTAGCATGACTTTAATATTAGTACCTCTATATCTCAAAACAATTATCAAGTATCAAATTGATCATAGCATCCAATTCACTTCCTATGATAGTTTTTATTATACCCAACTTGGATGCCTACCATTCTAGGACCAATTTTATAACCAAAGCAAATACCATGCTGTTCTAAGAGACTCTAAAAATAATATAAGTGAAGCATGAGAGACTAGAAATTTCTACAAAATTAAGCCACCGTCGTGCTCTAAAAGATATAAGTGAAGCACTAGAGCAAAAACTATCTAGCTCAAAAAGATATAAGTGAAGCACATAGAGTATTCTAATAAATTTCAATCAAGTGGGCTTCTCCCAAAAGGTGTTTCCAGCAAGTATGATTGTGGTAAACTAAAATGCAAATACTAATATCATACATGATGCTCCAAGCAAAACACATATCATGTGGCGAATAAAAATATAGCTCCAAGTAAAGTTACCAATGAACGAAGACGAAAGAGGGGATGCCTTCCGGGGGCATCCCCAAGATTAGGTTTTTGGCTATTCTTGAATATATTGGGGTGCCATGGGCATCCCCAAGCTTAGGATCTTGCCACTCCTTATTCCATAGTCCATCAAATCTTTACCCAAAACTTGAAAACTTCACAACACAAAACTCAACAGGAAATCTCATAAGCTCCATTAGTGAAAGAAAGCAAAACCATCACATAAGGTACTGTAATTAAATCATTCTTTATTTATATTTGTGTTAAACCTACTGTATTTAAAGTTCTCTATGGTTCATACCACTTAATACTAGCCATAGATGCATCAAAATAAGCAAACAACACACGAAAGGCAGAATCTGTCAAAAACAGAACAGTCTGTAGCAATCTGTAACTAACGCAAACTTCTGGAACTCTAAAAATCCTACAAAAATAAGAAGTCCTGTACAATTTGTCTATTGATCTACAGAAAAAAGAATAAATGCAAAATCACGTTTCTGTGATTTATTGAATTTTTTCTCGTGAGCGCAAAGTTTCTGTTTTTCAGCAGAATCAAATTAACTATCATCATAGGTTATCCTATAGGTTCTACTTGGCACAAACACTGATTAAAACAAGAAAACACATCTAAACAGAAGGTAGATGCAAAATTTATTACTAAACAGGAACAAAAACGAAGAACACAAAGAAAATTGGGTTTCCTCCCAACTAGCGCTATCGTTGAACGCCCCTAGCTAGGCATAAAAGCGAAGATAGATCTAAGTAGTGTCATCTTTGATTTTTAGTTTTTTAGCGGACTCATGCTCGAATCCGAGAGGATCTTTACGTTTCCCTTCATACTCTGAAATCTTTAGATCTAAAGAATCCAACCGCTTATTGCAAAGAGTAATCAACATATTCATGCAGTGAAGATTTCCGCTAACACTCTTAAGAGGTTCAAGAGACTTTTGTAATATGTTTGTTACTTTGCAAATCTTTTCAAACACTTGAGTTTCTTCTTGGGTAGGATGTGATCCCCCTTTTTGAGGTAGTGTTCCCACTATTCCCTCTACAATCTCATGCGCAATACTGGGATCAATTTCAATAAAATTTCCTTTAGCAATGCAATCCAAGAGTTGTCTATGGGACATATTTAACCCAACATAAAAATTGCAAAGTAGAATTATAAAATTTACCTCTAAAGTGAAATTACGATAAGATCCCATCATCCTATACCAAGCATCTTTTAAGTTTTCTCCTTGCCTCTGCTTGAAGTGAAGAACTTCAAACTCGGGAGACATAGGAGCGGAAATGGGACTAGTCATGAAGACAAGGTGAATGATCTAACACACGAGCAAGCAAAAGGAGGCAAGCAAAAGAGAGAGGAGAAGATTGGGAAAGAGAGGGAAAATAAAACGGCAAGGGTGAAGTGGGGGAGAGGAAAACGAGAGGCAAATGGCAAATAATGTACATGCGAGGGAGATGAGTTTGTGATGGGTACTTGGTATGTCTTGACTTGAGCGAAGACCTCCCCGTTAACGGCGCCAGAAATCCTTCTTGCTACACTTGAGCTTGCGTTGGTTTTACTTGAAGAGGACATGGTGATGCAAAATTAGTAGCGTAAGTATTTCCCTCAGTTTTTGAGAACCAAGATATCAATCCAGTAGGAGGCTCCTCAAAAGTCCCACGCACCTACACAAAGAAACAAAGAACTCGCAACCAACGCAATAAAGGGGTTGTCAATCCCTTCACGACCACTTGCGAAAGTGAGATCTGATAGAGATAGTATGATAAGATAAATATATTTTTGGTATTTTGTGATATAGATTGGAAAAGTAAATATGCAAATAAAAGTAGATTGAAAGCTTATATGATAAAAGATAGCCCGGGGCCATAGGTTTCACTAGTGGCTTCTCTCAAGATAGCATAAGTATTACTGTGGGTGAACAAATTACTGTCAAACAATTGATAGAAAAGCGAATAATTATGAGATTATCTAGGCATGATCATGTATATAGGCATCACGTTTGCAACAAGTAGACCGACTCCTGCCTGCATCTACTACTATTACTCCACACATCGACCGCTATCCAGCATGCATCTAGAGTATTAAGTTCATAAGAACAGAGTAACGCATTAAGAAATATGACATGATGTAGAGGGATAAACTCATGCAATATGATATAAACCCCATATTTTTATCCTCGATGGCAACAATACAATACGTGCCTTGCTGCCCCTGCTATCACTGGGAAAGGACACCGCAAGATTGAACCCAAAGCTAAGCACTTCTCCCATTGCAAGAAAGATCAATCTAGTAGGCCAAACCAAACTGATAATTCGAAGAGACTTGCAAAGATAACTCAATCATACATAAAAGAATTTAGAGGAGATTCAAATATTTCTCATAGATAAACTTGATCACAAACCCACAATTCATCGGATCTCGACAAACACACCGCAAAAAGAGTTACATCAAATAGATCTCCATAAGAGAGGGGGAGAACATTGTATTGAGATCCAAAAAGAGAGAAGAAGCCATCTAGCTAATAACTATGGACCCGAAGGTCTATGGTAAACTACTCACAACTCATCGGAGGGGCTATGGTGTTGATGTAGAAGCCCTCCATGGTCGATTCCCCCTTCGGCGGAGCGCTGGCGAAGGCTCCAAGATGGGATCTCGCGGATACAGAAGGTTACGGCGGTAGAAATTGTGTTTCGTTGGCTCCTTGGATGTTTTCAGGGTACGTGGGTATATATAGGAGGAAGAAGTACGTCGGTGGCCCGCCGAGGGGCCCACGAGACAGGGGGTGCGCCCTGTAGGGGTGGGCGCGCCCTCCACCCTCGTGGCCGCCTCGGCTTCTTCTTGGCTTGCACTCCAAGTCCTCTGGATCACGTTTGTTCCAAAAATCACGCTCCCGGAGGTTTCATTTTGTTTGGACTCCGTTTGATTTCCTTTTCTTCGAAATACTAAAATTGGCAAAAAACAGCAATACGGGTTGGGCCTCCGGTTAGTAGGTTAGTCCCAAGAATGATATAAATGTGTAAAATAAAGCCCATAAACATCCAAAACGGGTAATATAATAGCATGGAACAATCAAGAATTATAGATACGTTGGAGACGTATTAAAGGGAAACAGAGAGTTTGCATTGCAATCTCGGTGGGACCGATCGCTCATCTCGGTTGGACCGAAACATTACGAACGGAAACAGAGAGATTACAATCTCATCTCGGTGAGACCGAGATCCCTATCGGTGAGACCGATTTGATTAGGGTATGTGGCAGTGGCTATGATATCTGAACTCGGTGGCGCCGGATAGAAAGAATCAGGTGGGCTGAGTTGGACTTTTGGTTTAGGTCATATGTGGATGTGAGAAAGTAGTTGAGGGATTTGGAGCATATCACTAAGCATTTTGAGCAAGAACCTCATTAAGCAACACATCATCCCTCCTTCATAGTATTGGATTTTCCTATAGACTCAATGTGATCTTGGATCACTAAAATAGAAAATGTAGAGTCTTGTGCTTTGAGCTTGAGCCAATCCTTTTGTCCTTAGCATTTTGAGGGATCCACTTTTCTCATCCATGCCATGCGAATCATTGATCTTTCTTGAAATATTTATCTTGAAATAGCATTAGCTCAATGTGCTATATGTTGTTAGGAATTACCAAAACCACCCAGGGATAGTTGCACTTTCAATCTCCCCCTTTTTGGTAATTGATGACAACATGTAGATCAAAGCTTCGACAAATGATAATAAGATTGAAAAACATCATCGCTTTGAGAAGTATGTGAAAAGCAAGAGCTCCCCCTAAATTTGTGCATTATTTAAAATTTGCTTTGGACTGCAAATGCACAATGAGTTAGGATCATGGGTCACTCTTCCATGTCACATACATCTTGGTGGAGCGCTCAAAATGATAATAATTAAACACATGCACTCATCACCAAGCAAAGTGAATGATCATATGAGGATATAATAGATAATATCATCCAACAAACATTAATGTAGCATAGCATATGATCAAACACATGATCATCCAAGTATCTCACAACAGGCATAAAGTATCAAGCAGACACACAAATAACGAAGTTCAACCACCAAAAACAAGAGAGATCAAAAGCAACACTCTCTCTCGAAGCCTATGATCTATACATTTTTCTCTCCCTTTGGCAACAAGTTACCAAAAAGTTCACAAAAAATGCATAGTGTTAAACGACTCTCAGGCTTGATCTTCATGAGGTGGTGTAGAGATGACTCCAAGGACGAAAGCATCAGTTGATGTAGCTGGAGCTGGTGGAGTGGGTGCTGGAGCTGGAGGCACTAAAGTTGTAGCTGGTGCAGATGATGTACCTCTGGTGTCTGGAATAGGCACTACAGCAGATCTCTGTCCTCTGGGCACTCTAGCAAATGCATCTGTAGTAGACTTGCCCTTCTTATCCTCCACGCCCTCCTGAAGTTGCTCAACTGTAGTTTGGATCTCAATAACTATGACATCAAGAGCATAAAACTTCTGCTCTATGATTCTCTCCAAGCTTTCCTGGTTTTGAGTCAGGGTGGCCAAGCCCTTCTCAATCCTCAAGGTGGAGGCAATCAAGTAGCCAAGCTGATCTTGCTTGCTCTTCAGGAAAATTTGAGATGCCTCTTCAGCAGTTGGCATCTTTGCAGCTTTCTCTGCCCTTGCTTTCTCTCTCTTTTATTGTGCTTGCACGTATGATGGTTCCTCCTCATTCATCTCAACAGTGTTATCTTCAAATTCAGGGTATAGGGTAGATGCTCCTTATCCAAAAGATATGTGGCTGTGCCCATCTTTGAGTTGATGAGCTCCTGAATGTGTGGAGCATACCCACAACTCCTCTTCTGATCAGCAACAGTCCTTTTTGATTGTTTCCACAATCAGGCTCATGACTTTGAACTTTTGAGGTATATCAAACAAGTGCAGCAAGTTAATAGCATGACCTCTAATCATCTTCTGATCACCTGATTTTGGCAGTAATGTGTGCCTAAGGATCCAACTGATTGTAGGCAGACCAGACAACAAGTAGTGTATAGATCCAAGCTTGTGAGTTTCCAAAGCTTTATCTGGGATCTCTCTGTACATGTGAGCCATAGTATTGTGATCTTTCTTCTTCTCTGCGTACACATCCAAGTCATCTTCACTTTCTTTTGGAGAATTGATAAACTCATTCCATTCTTCAACTATGGATTGGTACCTAGTACCTTCAGACATCCATACAATCTTCCCATATGGGTAGAAGTGAGCTGTGGAGTAAAGCTGCATGATGAGCTCATCATTCCACTTGGTGAGCTTCTGGGGAACAAAGTCATCAAATCCACAAGCCTTGAAGCTGTCATATACTCCTGGGGAGTGCTCTTCATTCTCCTTGATGTATTCCCAGTTGACCCATCTCATGTCACATACAATGGGATTCTTGTCGAGCAGAATAGTTACATAAAAGTCCGGTTGCTCCTTTGTGTGGAATCTGTAGTCAACTGTTGTCCTTCTGAAAGTGCAACTATCTCTAGCTGGTTTTGGTAATTCCTAACAACATATAACTCATTGAGCTAACACTATTTCAAGATAAATATTTCAGGAAAAGCTCAATGAATGGCATGGCATGGATGAGAAAAGTGGCCCCCTCAAAATGCTAAGGATAAAAGGATTGGCTCAAGCTCAAAGCTCAAGACTCTACATTTTATATTTTAGTGATCCAAGATCACATTGAGTCTATAGGAAAAGTCAATACTATCAAGGAGGGATGAGGTGTTGCTTAATGAGGCTCTTGCTCAAAGTGCTTGGTGATATGCTCCAAAACCCTCAACTACTTTCTCACATCCACATATGACCTAAACCAAAAGTCAAACTCGGCCCCACCGATTCTTTTTATCTGGCGCCACCGAGT
This sequence comes from Triticum aestivum, assembly GCF_018294505.1. Lineage (NCBI taxonomy): Eukaryota > Viridiplantae > Streptophyta > Magnoliopsida > Poales > Poaceae > Triticum > Triticum aestivum. Next base: position 507,070,274 of record NC_057801.1, on the reverse strand, counting down.
TCAGATGTCATAGCCACTGCCACAAACCCTAGGCAAATCAGTCTCACCGATAGGGATCTCGGTCTCACCAAGATGGGATTGTAATCTCTCTGTTTCCCTTCGTAACGTTTCGGTACCACCGAGATGAGCGATCGGTCCCATCGAGATTGCAATGTAAACTCTCTGTTTCCTTTTCGTAACATTTCGGTCTCACCAAAATGAGCGAACCGGTCCCACCGAGTTTACCTGACCAACTCTTTAGCTTATGACCAACATGGGTCCCACTAAGTTTGTGTAATGGGTCTCACCGAGATTACATTATGCCCTAACCCTAACCATATCGGTCCTACCGAGTTGCATGTTGGTCCCACCGAAAATCCTAACGGTCACTAGATTTGCTGAATCGGTCCGACCGAGTTTCTCAGTTCAGTCCACCGAGATTGGCAAGTTGTGTGTAACGGTTAGTTTTTGTGTGGAGGCTATATATACCCCTCCACCTCATCTTCACTCGTGGAGAGAGAAATCAGAATGAACCTACACTTCCAACTTACATTTTCCGAGAGAACCACCTACTCATGTGTTGAGGCCAAGATATTCCATTCCTACCATATGAATCTTGATCTCTAGCCTTCCCCAAGTTGCTTTCCACTCAAATCCTCTTTCCGCCAAATCCAAATCCCGTGAGAGAGAGTTGAGTGTTGGGGAGACTATCATTTGAAGCACAAGAGCAAGGAGTTCATCATCAACACACCATTTGTTACTTCTTGGAGAGTGGTGTCTCCTAGATTGGCTAGGTGTCACTTGGGAGCCTCCGACAAGATTGTGGAGTTGAACCAAGGAGTTTGTAAGGGCAAGGAGATCGCCTACTTCATGAAGATCTACCGCTAGTGAGGCAAGTCCTTCGTGGGTGACAGCCATGGTGGGATAGACAAGGTTGCTTCTTCGTGGACCCTTCTTGGGTGGAGCCCTCCATGGACTCGCGCAGCCGTTACCCTTCGTGGGTTGAAGTCTCCATCAACGTGGATGTACGATAGCACCACCTATCGGAACCACGACAAAAACATATGTGTCTCCAATTGCGTTTGAATTCTCCAAACCCTTCCCTTTACATTCTTGCAAGTTGCATGCTTTACTTTTCGCTGCTCATATACTCTTTGCATGCTTGCTTGAATTGTGTTATGCTTGACTTGTGCCAAGTTAGCTAAAATCTGCCAAGAACTAAAATTGGGAAAAGGATAAGTTTTTATTTGATCAAGTAGTCTAATCACCGCCCCTCTAGACATACTTCCGATCCTACAAGTGGTATCAGAGCTTTGGTCTCCATTTGCTTTGATATCCATAGCTTTTGGTGGTCATAGCCTTGGTTTCACAACCTAGGAGAGTATGGCGTCTAACGAGGGAAACTACCACCGTAGAGGTCGTTACTTTGATGGTATGAATTTTGCTAAATGGAAGCATAAGATGAAAATGCATATTCTTGGACATAACCCTGCCGTTTGGGCCATTGTGTGTATTGGCTTGCAAGGTGAATTCTTTGATGGGAGAGAACCGAACCGTGAAGCTAGCGCGGATGAGTTGAAGATGCTGCAATACAACACTCAGGCTTGTGATATCCTCTTCAACGGATTGTGCCCCGAAAAATTCAACAAAATCAGCCGTCTTGAGAATGCAAAGGAAATTTGGGATACTTTGATTGATATGCACGAAGGTACCAACTCCGTCAAGGAATCCAAGTTGGATGTGCTTGAAAGTCAACTTGAAAAGTTCAAGATGAAGGATGGTGAAGGCGTCGCTGAAATGTACTCTAGGCTTGCTCTCATTACAAATGAGATTGCCGGCTTAGGAAGTGAAGAGATGACCAACAAATTCATCATAAAGAAGATCCTAAGAGCATTGGATGGAAAATATGATACCGTGTGCACATTGATCCAAATGATGCCCAATTACAAGAATATCAAGCCAACGGAAGTCATTGGAAGAATTGTTGCTCATGAGATGTCACTCAAGGATAAGGGGAGCTCCACAACAAGTCAAGTGGTGCTTACAAAGCCTCATGTGAAGCCCCCACATCATCAAGTGAGAACAAACCTTCAATGAAGAATTGAGCCTAATGGTGAAGAACTTCAATAAATTCTACAAAAGTAGAAGCAAAGAGAGAAGCTCCAAGTCAAGGTCCTACAATGACAAAAGATCTTCTAGTCGAGAGCGCAATTGCTATAATTGTGGAAGACCCGGACACTATTCCAATGAGTGTACGGCTCCCTACAAAATAAGAGAAGAATCACCTAAGAGGAGAAGTAGAAGAGAAGAATCACCACCAAGAGAGAGAAGGAGTAGAGATGATCGTTATGAACGAAGAACATCCCGGAGAAGCAAGGATTCGGAAAGGAAGGACAAGTCATCAAGGAGCTACACAAAACGAAGACATCAAGCTCATGTTAGTGAATGGGTATCCAGTTCCGACTCCGACAATCACTCCGAGAGAAGCTATCACTCCGACTTCGAACATACTCAAGATGAAGGTGTTGCCGGTCTAGCACTTGTGTCAACCAACTCCTACGACATATTTGATTCACCAAATGAGGGACTTGGAAGATGCTTCACGGCTAAAGGCCCAAAGGTAACACACCCCGAGTATGTTGATTTCAATAGTGATGAAGATGACTTGTTAGGTGATGATGATTTACTTATTGACAACTCTAGTGATGAATACTATGATGAAACGTCAATTAATCATGCTAATCAAGATAAAACGAATGACAATGATAAGGAAAAGATTGAGCTTCTAACTAAAGAACTAAACACTCTTAAGTTAGCTCATGAAACTATCTTAGGGGATCATCGAGAACTTTTAAGGACTCGTGAGAAGTTATGCTTTGTCAAGCTCAATCTTGAGCAAGAGCATGAGTTCTTAAAGGCTATCAATGATGATCTTCGCAAGAAAAATTCTTCTTACATTGCCAAGCGTTTACTCTTATCTACTTACATGCCTCAAGTCAAGTCTAGTAACAAGAACAAGAAGGATTCTTCCTCTAGTAGTAACAATAATCATGTTAAATCAAATGTTGTTACTTCTAGTAGTTCTCTTGATTCCACTAATGATTCTCTTAGCCAAGTTACACTTGAGCAAGAAAATAGCTTATTGAAGGGAATTATAGAGAAAGGTGTTTACAAGAGCCTTGCCGGGAGTAAGCAATTCGAGGAAATTGTACGCAAGCAAGGAAGGCACCAGAAGAACCAAGGTGTTGGTTTTGAATGAAAGTTCAATGCCAATGGAGTTGAGTGGGAAGAACATCAATACCCCAAGACGAAGTGTGTTCCTCAACAAGAGAAGTATGATCCTACTTCCTTCAAAGGGACACAAGCTCAAGATGATCTTCCACCACAATACCACAAGCAAAAAGGCAAGGATGAGCTTCAAGAGGAGATTGATGCATTTGAAGAAGCTCCCAAGGCCTTGGTCAAGTGGGTTCCCGAGACTACGTCAAGTTCTACTTCATCAAGTAGGACTACAACCCCAAGGATTCCCGTCAAGATGGTGTGGATCCCTAAGAAGAAGAACTAGAGAGTTCTTGAGGGTGACTCCGCCAACATACTTCACTCATATCATTTTGGCAAGGACAAGTGCAATCAACTTCCACATCTAGCACTAGCTCATGGAGTCACAAACCCTCTTGTTGGTAAGACAAGGGACAAGGTAACCTAATGCTCTCATCGACATCACTTTGTGTGTGCATCACTCTATGTCTATGGATATCCTTGTTTGTTCCTTGTGGGACTAACCCGTGTAGGTATTGAAAGTGCAAATCACTCCAAAGTATTGCTCCAAATGATCTACATAAACATTGAGCCTCCACATCCTCAACACCTACATGAAGTCATCATCGACAAAATCCAAGGTTAGTTCATCCCTCTAAGGGGGGATCTCACATCTAGGGGGAGCTTTACTCTAAGAATTGAGTTAAAGCAACTCTAATGGTGTGATCACATCAATGCATTATCTAAAAGTGGTAACCCCACTTGAGCTTAAACGATGAGTATGACCTATGATCAAATGTTCTCATTTGACTCCTAAGTCAATATACTCATATATAGATGACCTAGTCATCGCCAATTGCTTGATAGATGCTAGAATGGTTGTGCATGCTTTGCCACATATTTCAATTGTCATTTTATTGTGTGAGCATGTTAGTTGCATATTTCACTCATTCGAGAACATCCACTTGTTGTTTTGATTGTTTGGATTCTTTTCTTTTTGCCAAGTCTATGGACAAGAATGTCTAAGAACCTTCTCTAGCTATCTATGTTTTTCTTGTCTCAAACTCTATTCTTGCTATATCACAAAGTTTGATCAAGTCAGATTTGAACCACTCTGTGTGAGGAGCACTCGGAGTCCCCGATTCGTCATGGACTTAAACTTCCAAAACTTCTGTGTGCGTTTCGGTCTGACCGATTCTTCCATTTCGGTCATACCGAGATCACTAAGTCGATCTAGGTTTTCAATCTCGGTGCAACCGATTTGAACATTTCGGTCACACTGAGTTGTAGTAACTGCTTGCAGTAATGCATCTCGGTGCCACTGAGTTGTTCCACTCGGTCACACCGACAGGGTCGGGCTATATATATCCACGAGCAAATTTTTTGGAAATTTCTCCGAACTACTTCACCCGCGCTCAGCCCACTCTGCCTCCCGGGTCTCCGAATCGTCCTCCTCGTCGCCAGTTGCCTCCCGCCGCTGGTCTCCGCCGCCGTCAACGGGAATCATCTCCGCCGTTGCCGCCGTAGCGAGTCCATCGCCGAACTAGGGTATGGACTTGATCCTTGTGATAATCTCTCTCCGATTCCTAGCACATTGTTTTCGCCATGTATCTTGCCACAATTGAGATCACTTTATTCAGTAAAAACACTCCGTAGATTAGGTTTGGATTGAAAATTTAGGGTTAGGTTTCCGCCGAAACCATCTCAGACCGACCGAGTTGTAGAAATTGGTTCCACCGATTTGGCCAAGGTCATTGCACATGTGATTCTCGGCCTGACCGAGAATTGCAAATCGTTGTGACCGAGTTCAGGACTTTGTGAAACCCTAGCAGTCTCGGTGCCACTGAACTGTGACACGGTCTGACCGAGTTCGCTAGTTTAGGTTCCTAAAGCTGCTTCGGTATCACTGAGTTTACAAATCGGTAGATCCAAAATGCTTTCTGTGGAAAACTAAAACTATGTTTTTAATTCATTCTCTTGCAAAAACTTCTGTATTTTGTGATGCTCATCCTATCTACCTCATCTATATCTATTCACAGGGTCTGTTGTCAGTGTTTGCAACATGTCTGATCAAAGTGACAGTCAGAACAAGTCTGAGGAGCAGGTTCACATGAGTGAGGGCACTAGTCCCTCTAGCATCTATGATGGTAGCAGAAGCACACCCAGCAACTTGCCTAAGGCAGCCACCAGGGCCAGAAAGAAGAAAACCTCAGAGTCTGAAGATGAAGACTACGTGGCTGTAGAGGATGAGGCCACTTCCAAGAAGAAGGTGCTATAGAAGGAATATGGCACAGCTGCTGCCACTAAGCCTGGAATGAGGACAAAAGCACCTGCTAGAAGAGTTCCCATGTCCAAAACCAGAGCCTCCACTCAAGTGCCTTTGGAATCTGAACCCAAAGAGGCTGCTGAGGAAGGTAAGAAGAGGAAGGAAAGGGTCAAGAAGACCATGGCCAGGGTTGTTGGAAAGCCTTCCATGATGGAAGAAGAAGAAGAGGTTGTTGCACCAGCACCTAAAGCTCAGAAGCTTATGGGTGATGCCATCAGGTCAGGGGCTGCTTCATCAAAGCCCAAAGAAGCACCCAACGCAGATGCTCCAAAGCCTAAAATTGCACCCAAGAGGAATACTAGGAACATTCCTGCTGGAGAGAAGAACAAGGCCCCAGTGCCTGAAGTTGTTGTTGAAGAAGAAGATGATGAGGAACATGTCTTGAGAAAGTTGAAGACAAAAATTCCAGATCACAATGATGCTCATCCTGTAGCTAAGGATATGAAGCTGAGAAAGGATGCAGGTCTCAGACAATGGAGATTGACAGATCCCTATGCTATCAGGAGAAGGACTGCTGTGGACTACAGGTTCCATACTAAGGAACAGCAGGATTTCTATGAGACAGTGTTGCTTGACAAGAAGCCAATTATCTGTGACATGAGATGGGTGGACTGGAAATATATCAAGGAGAATCAAGAGCACTATCCTGGTGTGTATGACAGTTTCAGTGCTTATGGAGTGGTTGACTTTGTTGGGCAGAAGCTCACAGAGTGGAATGATGAGCTTATTATGCAGTTCTACTCCACAGCACACTTCTATCCAGATGGAAGGATATTATGGATGTCTGAAGGTACTAGGTACCAATCAACTATTGAAGAATGGGCTAATTTGATCAATGCACCTAAGGAGAAAGAGGATGACTTGGATGTCTATGCCAAGAAGAAGAAGGATCACAACTCTATGGCACATATGTACAAGGAGATCCCAGATGCTGCTATTGAAACACACAAGTTTGGATCAGTACATTACCTTCTGTCAGGACTGCCAACCATCAACTGGATCCTCAGGCACACTCTTTTGCCTAAGTCAGGGGATCACAAGATGATCAGAGGCCATGCTATCAATATGCTTCACATATTTGATGTGCCTCAAAAGTTCAAGGTCATGAGCCTCATAGTGGAAACTATCAAGAGGACAGCTGCTGACCAGAAGAGAAGTTGTGGGTATGCCCCACAGATCCATGAGCTAATAAACTCCAAGATGGGCACTAGCACATACCTATTGGACAAGCATCACATGCCTATCTATCCAGATTTTGAGGACAACACAATGGTAATGGATGAAGATGAACCATCTTCCGTGCAAGCACAAGCAAAGAAGGAGAAGGCAAGGACTGAAAAGGCTGCCAAGATGCCAACCATTGATGAGGCATCTCAGTACTTCCTGAAGAGCAAGCAAGATCAGCTTGGCTACTTGATTGCCTCCACTCTAAGAATTGAGAAGGGATTGGCCACCCTGACTCAAAACCAGGAGAGCCTGGAGAGGATCATGCAGCAAAAGTTCTATGACCTGGATGTGAAGGTCACTGAGATACAGTCAGTTGTTGAGCAACTTCAAGATGACATGCAGGAGAGGAAGGGCAAGACTACTACTGATGCTTTTGCCAGAGTGCCCAGGAGCCAGAGATCAGCTGCAGTGCCTGTTCCAGACACCAGAGCAACTTCATCTGCACTAGCTACAGCTTCTGTGCAACTAGCTCTAGCACCTACTCCACCAGCTCCATCCACATCAACTGAAGTCTTTGTCCAAGGAGCCATCTCTACACGACCACCTGAAGACCAAGCCTGAGAGTCGATTTAGTACTATGCATTTTCTATGAACTTTTTGGTAACTTGTTGCCAAAGCGGGAGAAAAATGTATAGATCATAGGCTTCGAGAGAGAGTGTTGCTTTTTATTCTCTCTTGTTTTGGTGGTTGAACTTTGTTTGCTTGTTTGATATACTTTATGCATGTGTGATACTTGGATGATCATGTGTTTGATCATATGCTACATTAATGCTTGTTGGATGACATTATCCTTTTATCTCTATATGATCATTCACTTTGCTTGGTGATGAGTTCATGTATTTTAATTATTATCATTTTGAGCGCTCCACCAAGATGTATGTGACATGGGAGAGTAACTCATGATCCTAACTCATTGTGCATTTGCAGTCCAAAGCAAATCTTAAATTATGCACGAATTTAGGGGGAGATCTCACATTTCACATAGTTCTCAAAGCGACAATGTTTTTCAATCTTATTATCATTTATTGAAGCTTTGATATATATGTTCTCATCAATTACCAAAAAGGGGGAGATTGAAAGTGCAACTATCCCTAGGTGGTTTTGGTAATTCCTAACAACATATAACTCATTGAGCTAACACTATTTCAAGATAAATATTTCAGGAAAAGCTCAATGAATGGCATGGCATGGATGAGAAAAGTTGACCCCTCAAAATGCTAAGGATAAAAGGATTGGCTCAAGCTCAAAGCTCAAGACTCTACATTTTATATTTTAGTGATCCAAGATCACATTGAGTCTATAGGAAAAGCCAATACTATCAAGGAGGGATGAGGTGTTGCTTAACGAGGCTCTTGCTCAAAGTGCTTAGTGATATGCTCCAAAACCCTCAACTACTTTCTCACATCCACATATGACCTAAACCAAAAGTCAAACTCGGCCCCACCGATTCTTTCTATCCGACGCCACCGAGTTCAGATGTCATAACCACTGCCACAAACCCTAGGCAAATTGGTCTCACCGACAGGGATCTCGGTCTCACCGAGATGGGATTGTAATCTCTCTATTTCCCTTCGTAACGTTTCGGTACCACCGAGATGAGCGATCGGTGTAACGCCCCGGATTCGATGCGCCAGGTGTCTGCCAGTTATTCGCTGTCATTGCCATGTCATTTGCTTGCGTGTTGCATTTTGTCTTGTCATCATGTGCATTGCATACATGTTCGTCTCTTGCATCCGAGCATTTTCCCCGTTGTCTGTTTTGCGATCCGGCACTCCTATGCCCTCCAGCGTTCCCCTTTTTGTCTCTCGTTGTGAGCAGGTGTTAAACGTTCTCAAAATGGACCGAGTCTTGCCAAGCGGCCTTGGTATACCACCGGTAGACCGCCTGTCATTTTCGTGCTCTACTTTTGCTACAAAATGTTTCCTCGCAGATTGTTTACATGTTATTCAATTTTGCCAAGGTTGTTGTAGTTGATCCTTGCATGCTATGAACTTGTTCTTGCCTTGGTTTGTTTCATAAATATGTCTTCTTGCTGATGCTATGCTTATCTTGTCATGCAATGACTTGTGGTGAGTGAATCAAGCTTGTTAAGTAGGGTACTTGATGTTGCTGTTCTGCTAGGCTGAATCTGTTATTTCGTGATGCTATGTAAACCTGCTGCTACAAATCATTCTATGCATAATCTGGAGATGTTCACTAAGGGTGTTTTGTTAAACATGTCATGCTCTATCCATCCATGTCCCTGGTTGCAATTATATCTTGTTGTAGCTTGTTGTTATCTTGCTCCAAAGTTGCTAAATAATGTTGCTGTCAGCCTGTTAACATTAAGTTCAGTTGTTGCCATGATTGTTGTTAGTGATCCATGTACCCTATGGACTTGCTCTTGCCATGCTTAGTTTCATAAACATGTCTTCTTACTGTTGGTTGCCTTGCCATGCCATGTATTGCTCTGTGGTGAGTGGTACAAGCTCACGAACATGCCTACTTATTGTTGTTCCTGCCATGTATGAATCTGTATTATAACTTGCTATGTTTACATGGGTGCCATCATATTTTCTGATCCTTTTTGGCTCATGGTCAGTAAGGGTCTTTTGTTCTATGCATTTAGTACATTCATGCCATGCCTTTGTTTGCCATGATAAGTTCCTGTAACATGTTGTTTGATAGCTCTAAACATTGCAAGCTGATGTTATTTTCTGCAAAGTCTGAAACTATTATCATTTGCAATCTTGCCATGTGTGTTTGAGCATGTTCTAGTGATTTCTGGAGATAGCTCAGTGTTCATGTTTTGTTATGCTTTACCTGTACATCATGTCCATGTCTTTTGTTATCATGTTGGGGTGTTGTAGAATATTGTTTTGATGCTTGCAATATGCCTAGTTGCTGTTTTGGACAGCTTGTCCTTTAAACTTGTTTCATGTGTGTGTGTTGAACCGTTGCTCCGTTTTAAGTGAACTTTATATGAAACTTGCTTAGAATTGCATGTAGCTTCATATTATCATGTTGCATCCTTGTTTTGGTGTGTTTGCTTGATGTTTGTATGCATTTTGCATCAATGCCATTGTCTGTGTCAAAACCGGCGGATCTCGGGTAGGGGGTCCCGAACTGTGCGTCTAGGCGGATGGTAACAGGAGACAAGGGACACGATGTTTTACCCAGGTTTGGGCCCTCTTGATGGAGGTAAAACCCTATGTCCTGCTTGATTGATATTGATATTGTGGATGTTTACAAGAGTGGATCTACCACGAGATCAAGGAGGCTAAACCCTAGAAGCTAGCCTATGGTATGATTGTAATGGTTGTTGTTGTTGTGTCCTACGGACTAGAGCCATCCGGTTTATATAGACACCGGAAAGGGCTAGGGTTACATAGAGTCAGTTACAATGGTAGAAGATCTACGTATCTGTATCGCCAAGCTTGCCTTCCACGCCAAGGAAAGTCCCATCCGGACACGGGACGAAGTCTTCAATCTTGTATCTTCATAGTCTTGGAGTCCGGTCGATGATGATAGTCCGGCCGATGATAGTTCAGCTGATGATGGTAGTCTGGCTATCCGGACACCCCCTAATCCAGGACTCCCTCAGTAGCCCCTGAACCAGGCTTCAATGACGATAAGTCCGGCGCGTATATTGCTTGGCATTGCAAGGCGGGTTCCTCCTCCGAATGATAGAAGATTGTGAACACCAGGATAGTGTCCGGCTCTGCAAAATAAATTCCACATTCCACCGTAGAGAGAATAATATATACACAAGTTCAATCTGCTGACGTTTTTTGCGGCATGACGTCACGCCACTACCAAGCCATTACTTGAATCGTTTTTTACTCTACCACCTCAGCGCATCCAGCGAAGCGGTTTCCTTGGCACGTCTTGTCGAAGCAGAGATCGTGTTCCCCCTTAATCCGGGATTCTCATCAATACGGACGCGGGTAACCCAACCGCGCCATTGATGGTGACGCTTGGGGGATAAGCGAGTTTTACCAGGCCAGTGGGGGACGCGTAGACTTCGCCCGCCCATATAAGGGATAAGGATTCACCTTTTCACCTACGCCTTCTTCCTCCTTTGCTTATCCATCTCCGCGCACTCGAGCTCCAGCGCCCAAGCCCGCACATCTCGTCTCAACCTTCCCCAGTTATGTCCGGAGCGAGAGGCAAGTGGATGACCTCCTCCGTTACGGAGGAGCACATCGAAAGACTACGCAGCGCCGGCTACCTGTCCGGCGACATCGCGCACCGGCTGCCCGACGAGGGGCAGCTCATCCCCACCCCCAGGCCCCATGAGAGGGTCGTTTTTCTTCCCCACTTCCTCCGCGGACTGGGCTTTCCACTTCAGCCCTTTTCCGGGGGCTCATGTTCTACTACGGCCTGGATTTCCATGATCTGGCGCCGAACTTCATCCTCAACATCTCGGCGTTTATCGTCGTGTGCGAGGCCTTCCTCTGCATCCAGCCCCACTTCGGCTTGTGGCTCAAGACCTTCAATGTCAAGCCGAAGGTAGTGAAGGGCACTCAAGCGGAGTGCGGAGGCGCCATGTTGGGCAAGATGCCCAACGTCCTTTGGTTCGAAGGGGCCTTCGTGGAATCCGTCAAGGGGTGGCAATCGGGGTGGTTCTATATCACCGAGCCGCGCAACCCTACGTGGGCGGCGGCCCCCGAGTTCAGATCTGGTATCCCCACGCATCTCACCTCCTGGAAAGAGAAGGGCTTGCTGTGGGGTAGTTCGGAGGAGCTGACGGGACTCCAAGCCTGTATCCAGAAGCTGGTGAATAAGCTCAGGCTGGTTAACGTGGTCCAAGTCATGCTCGTCCGCCAGATTCTCCCATGCCAAGAGCGGGCATTCAATCTGTGGGAGTTCAATCCGGAACAGCACCAGGCGCTGAGCGGGCTCTTCGACACGATGTACGAAGGCGCCTGGAGGGTGCTGTTTAAGGGCGCCGAAGCCCCCGCATCCGCGACTGAAGATCGCGGATTTCGCTCGCAGCGCCAAGCCGACGAGGTAAGTGATTCTACCCCTTTACGGGACACTTGCTTTTCATAGTTTGACTCTATGCGGGTTTTAATTTCCCCTTTTCTTTTGACAGGACCGGATGAGGAAGGCGGAGCAGATTATCTGCCCGGCTCCTATTCCAGAAAACCCAGTAGACGCCCATCTAGAGAGGCTGCTGGTTCCGGCACCGCACGTGGTGCCGGAGAAGAAGGCCAAGAAGGAGGCCACGGGTGCTCGAAAGAGTTCCCGTTTTCAGGCGTCCGACGACTCCGGGGCGGACTCCTCCCCCGAAAACGAGGAGGAGAAAGAGGACTCTCTCCCAGAGGAGGGAGAGAGGAAGAGGAAGGCTTCCCCAACAGGGGAGGCCGAAGGGTCCAAGAGGGGAAGGACTATTCCCCCGGACAGCTCCGCCAACATCAACGTTGGCGAGGAAGAATGGCCTTCAAGGGCCAGGCCTCCGGCGAGATCGTAAGTATCCGGATTCCTAAATGATTTATAGTTTCTTTTTCTGCGTCACATAGTGTCATTCCGATGCCGCATGTTGCCTGTAGTCCGGCCAATGATGGTCTCCCTGCTTCATCGAGCGGGTCATTGGCTCCGTTGGATGTAGACTCCATCCCGACCGCCTCCACCCCTCGCGACACCGAGGATGCCGAGGTGGGATCCCAAGAAGGGACCCATCAGGGGGAGGCTCCGGAGGCGCCACAAGGCGGCCTCCCGGACTTTGCGTCGGACTCCACATCAGAACCCGCAGTGGTTCCGGAGTCCGGCGGCGGCCCCTTCACACGAAGGGCAAGACCGTGACGCCGACAGCTTCCGTCCAACCGGAGGCGCCGGACAATTTGTTGGAGGCGCTGCAGAGTGCTTCCATCGAGGAAGAACACCGCACTATTATGAGTGCGGTGATTCAGAAGGTACAGCTTGCCAAGAGCGGGCTGACCGAAGCCTGCAGTAGCCTTCTATCAGGCTTTGAGGTAAGAAGTTAAAAATATGCAATGTAATACCGCATAGATAGTAGCCCCTGATGCTCGGTTCGGTGTTCGGAAAGAAAAGCCGGACTGAGGATCTGAAAAAAAAGAAGATATACGCAGGGTTGCTAAAAAATTATGTCAATATGGGTTGCAGGCTGCGCTGCTGACCTCTGCCGCACTGACTACGGAGGTCGGTGCTTTGAAGCAGGAGCTCGAGCGGTCCGAGCAAGAGCTTGGCCGCGCCAAGAAGCAGCTCCAGGACAAAGAAGGTGAGTAACACACTTTGAACTTGTACCTTACAGAAAAGGATTTAGGTTGCAACAAAAAATAACAAGGATAACATGGGTACTGCAGGGGCCACGAACGAGGTGGCGACCCTGAAGGAGGCCGTGTCCGTGGCCGAACGCAATGCGGCCGCGGAATGGGCAGAGCGAGAAAAGCAGGAGGCGCGGGTGGCGGTGGTTCGGCAAGAGCTCCAGGCTCTCATGGAAAAGCATGAGAGTTTGGAGCGTGACTCAAAGACTCGAGAGTCCGAACTTGCCTCGGCTCTCGAAAGTGCCAAAACTGCCAAGGCCGATGCCCATAAGTCCCTTCAGGAGATTGAGTTGGTGAGGAAGATAGCGGCGGGTAAGGCATTTTTCATGCAAAGCAAGCATGTGAATGTAAATTACGTGTTACTTACCCGAATTCAGAGCTCTCCAGGGGCGTTTGCAGATCTGCCTTGCAGCGTGTCTGATGCCGCTGCATTCTACCGAGCCGAGGAGGGGAGCTCAACGGAGAAGGTCTTCTGGTCTCAGTATGCTGAGGCCGGCCATCCGGTGCCCCTAGCGACCAGCTGAAGCAGTTGGTCGAGCTCCACAAGGTGGCCGAGCAGGCCATGAAGGGCCTCATAGTCCGGCTGTGGCCTGGAGAGGCCATGCCTGGGAGCTACTTCGGCCTCGTGCGACGGTTGGTGGATGCGTGCCCCTGGGTGGAGGTTATCAAGCGCTCCGCCTGTATTGAAGGTGCTCGTCGGGCCCTTGCCCACGCAAAGGTGCATTGGGGCAAGCTGGATGCGGAGAAGCTAATCACTGACGCGCCACCAGCGGGCAAGGAATATCGTACGCCCGAGATGTACTATAAGACTGTCCTGAAGGGTGCCCACAAAATTGCGGATGAGTGCCCCAGGGATGTAATTATTGAGTAAATTCGCAATGTGTTATCCTGTGCGCTGAAAACTTTGTTCATATGCACTAAGCAACGCTTGTTAATTTAAAATATTACCTTCTGTGCGGCCGTTTATTAAATCTGAGAGATGGCAAGTCGTCGGCTTCAGCCCCCATGCCACGAGTGCTGGGGTGTTCGGGATAAACTTGAGCACTCTTGTTCCCATTTTTGGGTCCATCTAGGGAGGCGCTCAACACAACAAACAAGGCAACCGGACTTATAGTGCTTGAACACTCTCACTTAGCCATAGAATTCTATAATTTTAAATTTCGGCGAAGCCCCTAGTATTCGGAAGACCGAATTCGGGGCGCTATCCATGCCTTCGTCGGACATTATCCGGTACTTCGCTCGAAGTGGCGTAGGTCTTTAAGGACCCGAAAAGACCTCTCAAACAGCGACCAGTCTCTCGCCTTATCATGACAGTCAGTTTTAGCTTTCTCCACTGAGGCGTTAACCCGGCTCAACCGTGGCGCAATCGCAGTGGTTCTCCCAGTGCTACCTTAGCCGATAGAACGGAACGTAAGGTGCCAAACATGGGAGCCGGGCAAACCCAACTATTGACCCAAGACATGATTCGGAGCCGATTCATATAATGCTATAAGTTCGGGGTGCCGCACTTGTGAAAGTGTTCGGACTTTATCACACCATAATGCGGGGAACATAAGCCCCTGGTGTATTTGGCCGTACCAAAATGTACGGATGCAACATGTCGTAAATGAACATATATATATAAGGTAATGCAATTATGGGCAAAAAGTGCTGCATTTTATTCGAGAAGATCTGCTATGAGTGCGGAATGATACAAATAGTGCGGAAAGCAAGGGATTGGACGAATTAAAGGCGTCTCCCTCCAGGGGTAGGCCGCGGAATGGTGTATTTAACAAATTTAATGCTCGTAATGGAGACCACCTGAGTGTTCGTCGCAGCCTTTGTCCCTCCCTGGCTGTTGCATCATGAGTTCGGCAGGTTCGCCGCCGGACAGAGTTCTGTATAAAAAAGAGAGAAATAAAAGATAAAAAGAGCGACACACTTGGGAGCCCCTGGTGTGGTCGAACTGCACTCTGGGTCTGTTGTGGTTGTGCCTCTCCCCCTATGCCCATGGTATCTCCAGGGCGTAATTATGTACGCGGAGAGTTTGTCTTACAATTGTGCGAGGGCTGGGGTTGAGGCCGCATTGCTACGCGTGCTCAGAACGTGCCAGGTGGTCTTGGTTGATGTTGCTCCGGGCGCATTTGGCCGTGTCCGGTCGTTTAACGGCCGGACTCGAAAATTGCCTTAAAAGGCTGCTCTGTACTTCTACCGCGAGAGCCGCTGTATGTTCCTCCGTTCGGAGGGAGCGTTCCGTGTTTCCATTGACCGTGATGACTCCACGAGGGCCTGGCATCTTGAGCTTAAGGTATGCATAATGCGGCACCGCGTTGAATTTTGCGAACGCGGTTCGTCCGAGCAGAGCGTGATAGCCTCTGCGGAATGGGACTATGTCGAAGATTAACTCCTCGCTTCGGAAATTATCCGGGGATCCGAAGACCACTTCCAGTGTACCTGAGCCCGTACAACTGGCCTTGACACCTGGTATGCCGCCTTTGAAGGTTGTCTTTGTAGGTTAAGGGTCTATGCCCATCTTTTGCACTGTATCCTGATAAAGCAGGTTGAGGCTACTGCCGCCGTCCGTCAGGACTCTCGTGAGGTGAAATCCATCAACGATTGGGTCTAAAACCAATGCGGCGAATCCGCCATGGCGGATACTGGTCGGATGGTCTCTTCGATCGAAAGTGGTCGGGCAAGAGGACCATGGGTTGAATTTTGGGGCGACTGGCTCCATCGCGTATACGTCCCTTAGTGCACGCTTCCGCTCCCTCTTGGGTATATGCATTGCGTATATCATGTTTACCGTCCGAACTTGAGGGGGGAATCCCTTTTGTCCTCTATTGTTCGGCGGCCGGGTCTCTTCCTCATCATCGCTGTGTGGCCCCTTGTCATTGTTTTCGGCGATTAATTTGCCTGCCTACTTGAATACCCAACAATCTCTGTTGGTGTGGTTAGCTGGCTTTTTGGGGGTTCCATGTATTTGACAGGAGCCTTCGAGTATTCGGTTCAAATTGGACGGGCCCGGAGTGGTTCGTTTGAATGGCTTCTTCCATTGACCGGGCTTGGAGCCTCGGAATCCGGCGTTGACTGTCGTATCCTCATTGTTGTCGCCGTTAATGCGGCGTTTGTTTTTGTTTCGACGCGACCTGCCATTGTGGTCCTTGGTATCCGGACTGCCAGCGTTTTTGCTGAGGTTGTTGCTGCGAGCTAGCCAGCTATCCTCTCCCGCACAGAAGCGGGTCATGAGTGATGTGAGGGCTGCCATGGATTTCGGCTTTTCTTGTCCTAGGTGCCGGGCCATACACTCGTCGCAGATGTTATGTTTGAAGGCAGCGAGGGCCTCTACATCCGGACAATCGACGATTTGATTTTTCTTTGTTAAGAACTGTGTCCAGAATTGCCTGGCCGATTCGTCTGGCTGATGGATTATGTGGCTTAGGTCATCTGCGTCCGGTGGTCGCACATACGTGCCCTGGAAGTTGTCGAGGAATGTGGCTTCCAGGTCTTCCCAGCATCCAATTGACTCTGCGGGCAGGCTATTAAGCCAATGCTGAGCTGGTCCTTTAAGCTTGAGCGGGAGATATTTGATGGCGTGAAGATCGTCGCCGCGGGCCATATGTATATGGAGGAGATAATCCTCAATCCAAACCGCGAGGTCTATTGTGCCATCGTAGGATTCGATATTAACGGGTTTAAACCCTTCAGGGATTTGATGATCCATTACTTCGTCAGTGAAGCATAGTGGGTGCGCAGCGCCTCTGTATTGAGCAATATCGCGACGTAGCTCGAGAGAGCGTTGTCTTCTGTGTTCGGCCCGGCCGGAGTAGTTGTATCCGGCGCGACGGTATTCGTCGTGGGTCTTGGGGCGCCCACGTGATCCATAGATAGATCTGGATTGTCTTGCCTTGTCCTCCAATATATCCCGCAAGTCTGGCGTGTTCCCCCGTGGCTTCATGCTTTTTGAGCAGTGTTGGGGTACGGTTTTGGTGGAGGGCTTGCACGCCTCTCTGTCACGGCCACGAGGTGGTCGGTCTGCCATATTGTGCGCTGGTGATGCAGGTTTGTACGCTTCCTCCTCTAGTCGGGGGAGCAACTTGCGTTTTGGGTAACTTTTGGAGGGGCGTTCGAGTTCATACTCTTCGGCCGCGAGGACCTCGGTCCATCTGTCGGCCAGTAGGTCGTGATCAGCTTGAAGCTGTTGCTGCTTTTTCTTTAGGTTGTTTGCCGTGGCCATTAGCCTGCGTCTGAAACGCTCTTGTTCGGCGGGATCCTCAGGCACGACGAATTCGTCGTCGTCGAGGCTTGCCTCGTCTCCGGAGGGAGGTAAGTAATTATCATCCTCGACCTCTTCGTCTGCCGCCCTCTCGTGAGGGCTTGCTTCTGCCTCCTCCTGCGCTGGATCGTGCTGGAGGGGGTTGTCTTCGGCACTTTCTGGGGTGTTATTATCTCCTGCGCCGGAATCTCTATTCTTGCTTTGGCGGGATTTAGAGCGGCGCCGCTGATGTCGGCGCTTGGGTTGTTTCTTTAAGGAATCGGCCTCCGTTGCTTCTTCGCCGTCCCCATCTTTTGGGGTGTCCACCATATATATGTCGTATGACGAGGTGGTCTTCTAGTGTCCTGTAGGCACTGGTTCTTGATAGTCTCCGGCATCGTCGTCCATACCGTCGATATCTTTGGAGTCGTAGTCGAGTACGTCGGTTAGATCGTCAACGGTGGCTACGAAGTGGGTGGTGGGTGGGCTCTGAATTTCTTCATTGTTCGCGTCCCAACCATCCTGGCCGTAGTTCGGCCAGGGCTCTCCGGATAGCGAGAGATGCTTCAGTGAATTTAAGATATCGCCGAAGGGTGAGTGCTGAGAGATGTCCGCAGCGGTGAATTCCATGATTGGCGCCCAGTCGGATTCGACTGGCAGGGGCGCAGGAGGTTTGGAGTCCGGCACAGAGTCCGGCACCTCAGAGTCATGAGCTTTATGCGGGACAAGGTAAGTGTTCGGCTCCATCGCCGTAGAAGTTGTAGCTCCCGAGGCGGTGTCCAGCCATCCGTCCTCGATCTGAGCGATCGGCTCCGGACTATGGGTCGGAGCGGATTCGTGTGCGGCCTCCAAGGTGCTGTCCGGCGGCAGAGTTAGGTCGTGCCCATCGTGACAGCGTGGCACGCTCGGCTGTGGCTCAGATCCATCGAAGATCAAGTCCCCGTGGATATCGGCCGTGAAGTTTAGGCTTCCAAACCTGACCTGACGGCCAGGGGCTTAGCTTTCGATCTGCTCCAGATGGCCAAGTGAGTTGGCCCGCAGTGCGAAGCCACCGAATACGAAGATCTGTCCGGGGAGAAAAGTCTCACCCAGGACTGCATCGTTGTCGATTGAAGAGGCCATCAAGCCTATCGGTGACGACACAGAGGAACTCTCAATGAAATCACCAATGTCGGTGTCAAAACCGGCGGATCTCGGGTAGGGGGTCCCGAACTGTGCGTCTAGGCGGATGGTAACAGGAGACAAGGGACACAATGTTTTACCCAGGTTCGGGCCCTCTTGATGGAGGTAAAACCCTATGTCCTGCTTGATTGATATTGATATTGTGGATGTTTACAAGGGTGGATCTACCACGAGATCAAGGAGGCTAAAACCTAGAAGCTAGCCTATGGTATGATTGTAATGGTTGTTGTTGTTGTGTCCTACGGACTAGAGCCATCCGATTTATATAGACACCGGAGAGGGCTAGGGTTACATAGAGTCGGTTACAATGGTAGGAGATCTACGTATCCGTATCGCCAAGCTTGCCTTCCACACCAAGGAAAGTCCCATCCAGACACGGGACGAAGTCTTCAATCTTGTATCTTCATAGTCTTGGAGTCCGGTCGATGATGATAGTCCGGCCGATGATAGTTCGGCTGATGATGGTAGTCCGTCTATCCGGACACCCCCTAATCCAGGACTCCCTCAGCCATGTTTAACATGTTTTGCTCATATCTTCTAGGCCGTAGCTCCGAACTAAATGAACTTTATATGTAACTTGACTAGAATCTCGTGTAGATCATCTTGGTGTATCTTAACCTGCTATTTAACAACTTGAACATAAGGTTTATTCATATCTGGACCAATTTCGAAACTTGCATATGAGGACTTACCGGAATTGTTATATGTTGTTCCCGGCCTCATTTAAACTTGCCTTGATGTGTTGTTCTTGTTTGAATCATCTCTTGCCATGAGTAGCTTCATGTAGTCTTGTCTTGCATCATACTTGTTTGTGCATCATGTCTTGTATATGTGTGGTGTGTTTACCATGCTGTGTGCTTCTTCTCGATAGTTCCTGTTTCGTGTGTTCGTGAGGATTCGTTCGTCTATGCTTGGTTCGTCTTCGTGGCTTCATCTTCTTCATGGACTCGTTCTTCTTCCTAGCGGGATTTCAGGCAAGATGACTGCTACCCTGGATCGCACCACTATCATTGCTATGCTAGTTGCTTCGTTCTATCGCTATGCTGCCTTACCTATCTTTTGCTCATCAAGCCTCCCAAATTGCCATGAACCTCTAACCTTTGACACCCTTCCTAGCAAACCATTGCTTGGCTATGTTACCGCTTTGCTCAACCCCTCTTATAGCGTTGCTAGTTGCAGGTGAAGTTGAAGATTGCCCCATGATGCACAGGATTATGTTGGGATATCACAATATCTCTTATTTAATTAATGCATCTATATATTTGGTAAAGGGTGGAAGATTCGGCCTTATGCCTGGTGTTTTGTTCCACTCTTGCCGCCCTAGTTTCCGTCATACCGGTGTTATGTTCCCGGATTTTGCGTTCCTTACGCGGTTGGGTGATTTATGGGACCCCCTTGACAGTTCACTTTGAATAAAACTCCTCCAGCAAGGCCCAACATTGGTTTTACCATTTGCCTCACCACCACCTACCTTTCCCTTGGGTCGGCCAACCCGAGGGTCATCTTTATTTTAGCCCCCCCGGGCCAGTGCTTCTCTAAGTGCTGGTCCGAACCGAACAGCCTGCGGGGCCACCTCGGGGAAACTCGAGGTCTGGTTTTACTCGTAGCTTGACTTATCCGGTGTTGCCCTGAGAACGAGATATGTGCAGCTCCTATCGGAATTGTCGGTGCATCGTGCGGCTTTGCTGGTCTTGTTTTACAATTGTCGAAATGTCTTGTAAACCGGGATTCCGAGTCTGATCGGGTCTTCCTGGGAGAAGGTATATCCTTCGTTGATCACGAGAGCTTGTCATGGGCTAAGTTGGGACACCCCTGCAGGGTATAATCTTTCGAAAGTCGTGCCTGCGGTTATAGGCAGATGGGAATTTGTTAATGTCTGGTTGTAGATAACTTGACACCAGATCCGAATTAAAACGCATCAACCGCATGTGTAGCCGTGATGGTCTCTTTTCAGCGGAGTCCGGGAAGTGAACATGGTTTTGGGTTATGTTTGACGTAAGTAGGAGTTCGGGATCACCTCTTGATCATTACTAGTTGATGATCGTTCTGTTTGCTCTCTTCTCGCTCTCATTTGCGTATGTTAGCCACCATATATGCTTAGTCGCTGCTGCAACCTCACCATTTTACCCCCCTTCCTTTCCCATTAAGCTTTGCTAGTCTTGATACCCATGGTAATGGGATTGCTGAGTCCTCGTGGCTCACAGATTACTACAACAACAGTTGCAGGTACAGGTTTTGCGATGATCATGACGCGAGAGCGATGCTTGCTTGCTTGAGTTCTTCTTCTGCTTCTTCTTCGATCAGGGGATAGGTTCCAGGTCGACAGCCTGGGCTAGCAGGGTGGATGTCGTTTGAGTTTATGTTTGTGTTTCATCCGTAGTCGGATGTGGCTCTTGTGTATGATGATATTGTATTCGTGTGGCATTGTATGCCTCTTGTATGTATCCCCATCTATTATGTAATGTTAATGTAATGATATCCACCTTGCAAAAGCGTTTCAATATGCGGTTCTATCCTTGGTGGGACCTTCGAGTCTCTTTAGGATAGTATCGCATATTGGGCGTGACAAGTTGGTATCAGAGCCAGGTCCGACCCTAGGAGCCCCCTTGATTGATCATGTAGTTTGGCCGTTGTTGAGTCTAGAAGAAAATTGTTTTTGGAGTCTAGTTATATCGGAGAGTAGGAATTCTTTTTACTCCTCTGCCCCTTCGTCGCTCTGGTGAGGAATCTTGACGTAGGTGTTTTGAATTACTTCTCTTCCCTTTTCAAATTTTCTTTAGGATCACGCAGTTGATTTTTCGATCGTTGGGTCTCAGCTCTTTTCATTAGGTGCATTTCTCTTCAAGTCGACTCGAGCCTCTTCATCTTTGAGTTCAATCCTCAGTTGTTTTCTTTCCCACCCGCCCATCCTTCTTCTTCTTGGAATCGGAGTCTGTAATCGAGTATCCATCCTACTCGTGCGAAGTCCTTGCGTTCTTTCTTCAATGTTTTCAACCAGTGTTTTCTCTTCAAGATATTCATCGTTTCCCCTTCCAAGTTGCTTTTGTTTTCCCGCCCTCCCACCCTTTTCTTCCCGGAGTCTGACTCTCTCTCGACCATCTATTTCATTCGTGTGGAGCCTCTTCAGTCTTTCATCAATTGTTTCAACCGGTGAATTCTCTTTTGTTCAACATTCTTCATCTCTTTTCTGGTGGACTCAATTCAAGTTTTTCGGTGTTGATCGTATTCTTTTCCTTGGATCAAGTGTTCTCCTTGCTCGTTTACATCTCGCCATTCAATCATTCCGGAGTTTGGAAGACATCTCAGGAGATTCGTCTGTGTTCCAATTAATTCAAGGTTGTCACCTCATTCAAATATTTCAATTGTTCCGGTGCATCATCTATCTGTTCATCATCCCTTTCCAACGGTGTTTTTCTCTCTAGTGGGCCCTAACCCACAGGTCTTTTCCCAGGATCTTACCTGACTCTTCTAATTCCTCCGGAGTTATTCTTAATTCTTTTCAAGTGTGACGTAAGAATGGATGCCATCAGTCACATGCCTGTCCAAGATCAATTTCAAATCATTTCATTGTTGGCTCAGCCTCTCTGCTTTTCATTCTACCGGAGTATCTCAGTAATTTTGGTGGTGTTTCTCGTCGTCCTTCTCAATGTTTGAAGATCGAAGAAGAGTTTTTCCTCTAAATCTTGCCCGTTCTCCCGAAGATTCGCGGTTCTAGCTTCTTGTTATCCTATTGAATTATTCCATTTGTGAGATATTCTTTTCATCCATCCGGAGTATGTCAGGAGTTGTTTTTCCATATCTTTTCACCGGAGGCCATCGTTCCGGAAGATTTCTTCGTCCCCACATTTCGGCTATCGTTATCCAATTATCCCGGTGCTTCGTTCAAATGTTCTTTATCAGTTCGAGTTCTTCCCGTTCTTTTGCATCTAAATCCCGTCTAGCATATTTGTTCTACTAATTCTTCCTAGTGATTCATTCTCTTTCATTAGTAATTTTCAAATTCTTATGGTGGTTCGTCCAAGATTCTTTTTCCTTGATTATCTTATACCCATTCGTTTTTTCCAATCCTACCGGCGGTTCATGAAGACTTTCTCAAGTTTTGCGCCATTTACCCCTCAATCCTTTTGCCAAGAAGAATAAGTAGTATGTAAAGTCCATTGCTTGTCATCAATTTAATTTGATGAAGGATAAGCATACAATAAATCTTATTCTATTTCATCCAAGTGAGTAATCCTTTCCTTCGGAGTTTGTTCTTGATGAATAAATTCTAGTTCCAAGTGTTTTCATCTTTTCTTTTCCAGAGTTCAGATTTCCTCGGCCATTTCATCGGAACCTCCATCTAAATCACCGCGAGGCTCATCTTATTCTTTCTTCGTTCATTCTATCTCACCGTCCTTTTGTTACTGGAGTTCTTCATGGTGGCTTGTCATGATTCAATTCATTCCTCAAGTGTTCATCAAGATTCTTATCGAAGGAGTTCAAGTATCTTTCCTTCTTGCCTTTCAAAGTGCAATTAATTCTTCATTTTCTTTTGAAGTGGAGTTTTGCATTTCTTCGTTCTTCTAAGCTATCCAATCATTTCCGTTTGCAGCTGGTTATCACCTCATAATTTCTGAGATGTTATCCATAAGTCCACGACAAGCTTATTCTTTTTGTTGTTGAATTTTCTCAACAACTCCATTCATTTTATTCTTCTAAGGTTGCTTTCTATTTCATTTGTGGCACAAGCTATCATTTTCTTCTCCGTTCTTTTCATTCAACTCTTTAATTCTTTTCGGAGGTTTTGTGTCATGTCTTCATCAAGTATCATTCCGTCCTCTCAAGTTCGTGTTCCATTCATCCATGTTTCAGCCGGAGTGCTGCCTAAATCCTTTCAGTCTTATTCCTTTTCTATCTCGTTCTAACCGGAGTTGTTTCATAGTCTATCTGATGCCGTGAGCTTTCGATTCTCGTCATTCTCGTTGTTCCTCTCTTCTTCTCTAGTGCTCTCGATTCTTTGCTTCTTCTCTTGAGTTCTTGTTTCACCTCATCCCTTTTCCCTTCTGTCTCGGTCCTAAGATCTCGGGACGAGATCTCTTGTTAGTGGAGGAGTGTTGTAACGCCCCGGATTCGATGCGCCAGGTGTCTGCCAGTATTCGCCGTCGTTGCCATGTCATTAGCTTGCGTGTTGCATTTTGTCTTATCATCATGTGCATTGCATTGCATTGCATTGCATACGTGTTCATCTCTTGCATCCGAGCATTTTCCCCGTTGTCCGTTTTGCGATCCGGCACTCCTATGCCCTCCGACGTTCCCCTTTTTGTCTCTCGTTGTGAGCGGGTGTTAAACGTTCTCCGAATGGACCGAGTCTTGACAAGCGGCCTTGGTATAGCACCGGTAGACCGCCTATCATTTTCGTGCTCTACTTTTGCTACAAAATGTTTCCTCACAGATTGTTTACATGTTATTCAATTTTGCCAAGGTTGTTGTAGTTGATCTTTGCATACTATGAACTTGTTCTTGCCTTGGTTTGTTTCATAAACATGTCTTCTTGCTGATGCTATGCTTATCTTGTCATGCAATGATTTGTGGTGAGTGAATCAAGCTTGTTAAGTAGGGTACTTGTTGTTGCTGTTTTGCTAGGCTGAATCTGTTATTTCGTGATGCTATGTAAACCTGCTGCTACAAATCATTCTATGCATAATCTGGAGATGTTCACTAAGGGTGTTTTGTTAAACATGGCATGCTCTATTCATCCATGTCCCTGGTTGCAATTATAGCTTGTTGTAGCTTGTTGTTATCTTGCTCCAAAGTTGCTAAATAATGTTGTTGTCAGCCTGTTAACATTAAGTTCAGTTGTTGCCATGATTGTTGTTAGTGATCCATGTACCCTATGGACTTGCTCTTGCCATGCTTAGTTTCATAAACATGTCTTCTTACTGTTGGTTACCTTGCCATGCCATGTATTGCTCTGTGGTGAGTGGTACAAGCTCACCAACATGCCTACTTATTGTTGTTCCTGCCATGCATGAATCTGTATTATAACTTGCTATGTTTACATGGGTGCCATCATATTTTCTGATCCTTTTTGGCTCATGGTCAGTAAGGGTCTTTTGTTCTATGCATTTAGTAGATTCATGCCATGCCTTTGTTTGCCATGACAAGTTCCTGTAACATGTTGTTTGATAGCTCTAAACATTGCAAGCTGATGTTATTTTCTGCAAAGTCTGAAACTATTATCATTTGCAATCTTGCCATGTGTGTTTGAGCATGTTCTAGTGATTTCTGGAGATAGCTCAGTGTTCATGTTTTGTTATGCTTTACCTGTACATCATGTCCATGTCTTTTGTTATCATGTTGGGGTGTTGTAGCATATTGTTTTGATGCTTGCAATATGCCTAGTTGCTGTTTTGGACAGCTTGTCCTTTAAACTTGTTTCATGTGTGTGTGTTGAACCGTTGCTCCGTTTTAAGTGAACTTTATATGAAACTTGCTTAGAATTGCATGTAGCTTCATATTATCATGTTGCATCCTTGTTTTGGTGTGTTTGCTTGATGTTTGTATGCATTTTGCATCAATGCCATGTTTAACTCATTTTGCTCATATCTTCTAGGCCGTAGCTCCGAACTAAATGAACTTTATATGTAACTTGACTAGAATCTCGTGTAGATCATCTTGGTGTATATTAACTTGCTGTTTAACAACTTGAACATAAGGTTTATTCAGATCTGGACCAATTTCGAAACTTGCAAATGAGGACTTACCGGAATTGTTATATGTTGTTCCCGACCTCATTTAAACTTGCCTTGATGTGTTGTTCTTGTTTGCATCATCTCTTGCCATGAGTAGCTTCATGTAGTCTTGTCTTGCATCATACTTTTTTGTGCATCATGTCTTGTATATGTGTGGTGTGTTTACCATGCTGTGTGCTTCTTCTTGATAGTTCCTGTTTCGTGCTTTCGTGAGGATTCGTTCGTCTACGCTTGGTTCGTCTTCGTGGCTTCATCTTCTTCATGGACTCGTACTTCTTCCTAGCGGGATTTCAGGCAAGATGACTGCTACCCTGGATCTCACCACTATCATTGCTATGCTAGTTGCTTCGTTCTATCGCTATGTTGCGTTACCTATCTTTTGCTCATCAAGCCTCCCAAATTGCCATGAACCTCTAACCTTTGACACCCTTCCTAGCAAACCATTGCTTGGCTATGTTACCGCTTTGCTCAGCCCCTCTTATAGCATTGCTAGTTGCAGGTGAAGTTGAAGATTGCCCCATGATGGACAGGATTATGTTGGGATATCACAATATATCTTATTTAATTAATGCATCTATATATTTGGTAAAGGGTGGAAGACTCGGCCTTATGCCTGGTGTTTTGTTCCACTCTTGCCGCCCTAGGTTCCGCCATACCGGTGTTATGTTCCCGGATTTTGCGTTCCTTACGCGGTTGGCTGATTTATGGGACCCCCTTGACAGTTCACTTTGAATAAAACTCCTCCAGCAAGGCCCAACATTGGTTTTACCATTTGCCTCACCACCACCTACCTTTCCCTTGGGCGGCCAACCCGAGGGTCATCATTATTTTAGCCCCCCCCCCCCGGGCCAGTGCTTCTCTAAGTGTTGGTCTGAACCGAGCAGCCTACGGGGCCACCTCGGGGAAACTCGAGGTCTGGTTTTACTCGTAGCTTGACTTATCCGGTGTTGCCCTGAGAACGAGATATGTGCAGCTCCTATCGGGATTGTCGGCGCATCGGGCGGCTTTGCTGGTATTGTTTCACCATTGTCGAAATGTCTTGTAAACCGGGATTCCGAGTCTGATCGGGTCTTCCTGGGAGAAGGTATATCCTTCGTTGATCGCGAGAGCTTGTCATGGGCTAAGTTGGGACACCCCTGCAGGGTATAATCTTTCGAAAGCCGTGCCTGCGGTTATAGGCAGATGGGAATTTGTTAATGTCCGGTTGTAGATAACTTGACACCAGATCCGAACTAAAACGCATCAACCGCGTGTGTAGCCGTGATGGTCTCTGTTTGGCGGAGTCCGGGAAGTGAACACGGTTTTGGGTTATGTTTGACGTAAGTAGGAGTTCAGGATCACCTCTTGATCATTACTAGTTGACGACGGTTCTGTTTGCTCTCTTCTCGCTCTCATTTGCGTATGGTAGCCACCATATACGCTTAGTCGCTGCTGCAACCTCACCATTTTACCACCCTTCCTTTCCCATTAAGCTTTGCTAGTCTTGATACCCATGGTAATGGGATTGATGAGTCCTCGTGGCTCACAGATTACTACAACAACAGTTGCAGGTACAGGTTTTGCGATGATCATGACGCGAGAGCGATGCTTGCTTGCTTGAGTTCTTCTTCTGCTTCTTCTTCGATCAGGGGATAGGTTCCAGGTCGGCAGCCTGGGCTAGCAGGGTGGATGTCGTTTGAGTTTCTGTTTGTGTTTCATCCGTAGTCGGATGTGGCTCTTGTGTATGATGATGTTGTATTCGTGTGGCATTGTATGCCTCTTGTATGTATCGCCATCTATTATGTAATGTTGATGTAATGATATCCACCTTGCAAAAGCGTTTCAATATGCGGTTCTATCCTTGGTGGGACCTTCGAGTCTCTTTAGGATAGTATCGCATATTGGGCGTGACAATCGGTCCCACCGAGATTGCAATGTAAACTCTTTGTTTCCTTTTCGTAACATTTTGGTCTCACTGAAATGAGCGAACCGGTCCCACCGAGTTTACCTGACCAACTCTCTGGTTAGTTTATTACCAAAATCGGTCCCACCGAGTTTGTGTAATCGGTCTAACCGAGATTACATTATGCCCTAACCCTAACCATATCGGTCCTACCGAGTTGCATGTCGGTCCCACCGAAAATCCTAACGGTCACTAGATTTGTTGAATCGGTCCGACCGAGTTTCTCAATTCGGTCCCACCGAGATTGGCAAGTTGTGTGTAACGGTTAGTTTTTGTGTGGAGGCTATATATACCCCTCCACCTCCTCTTCATTCGTGGAGAGAGACATCAGAACGAACCTACAGTTCCAACTTACATTTTCTGAGAGAGAATCACCTACTCATGTGTTGAGGCCAAGATATTCCATTCCTACCATATGAATCTTGATCTCTAGCCTTCCCCAAGTTGGTTTCCACTCAAATCCTCTTTCCACCAAATCCAAATCCTGTGAGAGAGAGTTGATTGTTGGGGAGACTATCATTTGAAGCACAAGAGCAAGGAGTTCATCATCAACACACCATTTGTTACTTCTTGGAGAGTGGTGTCTCCTAGATTGGCTAGGTGTCACTTGGGAGCCTCTGACAAGATTGTGGAGTTGAACCAAGGAGTTTGTAAGGGCAAGGAGATCGCCTACTTCATGAAGATCTACTGCTAGTGAGGCAAGTCCTTCATGGGCGACGGCCATGGTGGGATAGACAAGGTTGCTTCTTCGTGGACCCTTCTTGGGTGGAGCCCTCCGTGGACTCGCGCAGCCATTACCCTTCGTGGGTTGAAGTCTCCATCAACGTGGATGTACGATAGCACCACCTATCGGAACCACGACAAAAACATCCGTGTCTCCAATTGCGTTTGAATTCTCCAAACCCTTCCCTTTACATTCTTGCAAGTTGCATGCTTTACTTTCCGCTGCTCATATACTCTTTGCATGCTTGCTTGAATTGTGTTAAGATTGCTTAACTTGTGCCAAGTTAGCTAAAATCTGCCAAGAACTAAAATTTGGAAAAGGATAAGTTTTTATTTGGTCAAGTAGTCTAATCACCCACCCCCTCTAGACATACTTCCGATCCTACACCTTCTCCTCACAGCATAAGGATCTGATTGTCTCCACAATCTCAGTCCATCATCCTTTCTGATATGCATGTCTTCTGCAACTGGATGAACATCATTGTGATCAGGAATCTTGGGCTTCAACTTTCTCAACACAAGAGAATCTTCATCTTCTTCAGCAGCTTCAGGCACTGGGGCCTTGTTCTTATCAGATGCAGGTATGTTTCTGGTGTTCCTCTTGGGTTTAGACTTGGGTGCTGGTGCAGCAGCCTTGGGAACATCTTTGGGCTTAGATGGAGCAGCCCCTAACTTGATTGCATCTCACATTAGCTTCTGAGCTTTAGGAGCTGGTGCAGCATCCTCTTCCTCTTCTTCCATCATTGAGGGCTTCCCAACTACTCTGGCCATGGTCTTATTGACCCTTTCATTCCTTTTCTTCTCAGCCACAACTGGTTCTTTGGGTTCAGATCCCAAAGTTACTTGAGTAGAGGCTCTGACCTTAGACATTGGAACTCTTCTTGCAGGAGCCTTGGTCTTCATTCCTAGCTTTGTGGTAGCAGCTGTGCCATACTCCTTTTTCAGCACCTTCTTCTTAGAAGTGGCCTCATCATCAACAGCCACATAGTCCTCATCTTCAGAATCTGAGGTTTTCTTCTTTCTTGCCCTGGTTGCTGCCTTTGGCAAATTGCTGGGTGTGCTCCTGCTACCCTCATCTGAGGTACTGGAGGGACTAGTGCCCTCGCTCATGTAAACTTGCTCCTCAGACTTGTTCTGAATGTCACTCTGATCGGACATGATGCAAACTCTGACAGTAGACCCCGTGAATAGATGTAGATGAGGTAGAGTAGATGAGCATCACAAAGCATAGAGGTTTTTGCAAAAAAATTGAGTCAAAAACTTAGTTTTAGTTTTCCACAGAAAGCATTTCGGAGCTACCGATTTGTAAACTCGATGATACCGAAGCAGCTTTTGGAACCTAAACTAATGAACTCGGTAAGACCGAGTCACAGTTCGGTGGCACTGAGACTGCTAGGGTTTCACAGAGAATCGATCTCGGTCACACCAATTTGCAATTCTCGGTCGGACCGAGAATCACATGTGCAATGGCCTAAGCCAAATCGGTGAGACTGATTTCTACAACTCGGTCGGTCCGAGATGAATTCGGCGGAAACCTAACCCTAAATTTTCAATCCAAGACTAATCTACGGAGTAGTTTTGCTGGATAGGAAGATTTCAAATGTGGCAAGATTCATGGCAATGCAATGTGCTAGGAATCGGAGTTAAGAATAGCACAAAGTTTCAAATCCATACCCTAATGTGGCGATGGACTTGCTATAGCGGCAACGATAGAGCAGAATCCCATTGACAGTGGTGGAGACCAGTGGTGGGGGGTCACTGGCGATGAGGAGGACGATCCGGAGACCCGAAGAGGCAGAGCAGGCTGTGCGCGGGCAAAGAGTTTTGGAAAATTTTCCAAAATTTGACCCGTGAGTATATATAGCCTGACCCTATCGGTGTGACCAAGTGGAACAACTCGGTGGCACCGAGATGCAAAACTGCAAGCAGTTGCTGCAACTCGGTTTGACCGAATAGTTCAAATCGGTTGCACCGAGATTGAAAACCTAGATCAACTTAGTGATCTCGGTATGACCGAAAAGGATGAATCGGTCAGACGAAACGCACAAAGAGGTTTGGGAAGTTTAAGTCTATGACGAATCGGGGACTCCGGGTGCTCCTCACACAGAGTGGTTCGAATCTGACTTGATCAAACTTTGTGATATAGCATGAATAGAGTTTGATACAAGAAAAGCATAGATAGCTAGAGAAGGTTCTTAGGCATTCTTGTCCATCCACTTGGCAAAAGAAAAGAAACCAAACAATCAAAACTACAAGTGGATGTCCTCGAATGAGTAAAATATGCAACCAACATGTTCACACAATAAAATGGCAAATGAAATATGTGGCAAAGCATGCACAACCAATTCTAGCATCTATCAAGCAATTGGCGATGACTAGGTCATCTATATATGAGTATATTGACTTAGGAGTCAAATGAGAACATTTGATCATAGGTCATACTCATCGTTTAAGCACAAGTGGGGTTACCACTTTTACATAAAGCATTGTTGTTTTCACACCATTAGAGTTGCTTTAACTCAATACTTAGAGTAAAGCTCCCCCTAGATGTGAGAACCCCCCTAAGAGGGTTGAACTAACCTTGGGTTTTGTCGATGATGACTTCATGTAGGTGTTGAAGATGTGGATGCTCAATGTTGATGTAGATGCTCAATGTTGATGTAGATCATTTGGAGCAATCCATTGGAGTGAGTTGCACTTTCAATACCTACATGGGTTAGTCCCACAAGGAACAAACAAGGATATCCATAGACATAGAGTGATGCACACACACAAGATGATGTCTATGAAAGCATTAGGTTACCTTGTCCCTTGTCTT
Source organism: Triticum aestivum (assembly GCF_018294505.1). Lineage (NCBI taxonomy): Eukaryota > Viridiplantae > Streptophyta > Magnoliopsida > Poales > Poaceae > Triticum > Triticum aestivum. The sequence goes on along the minus strand of NC_057801.1, from coordinate 507,039,588 downwards.
ACCAAAAAGAGGATTTGTGACTCCTTAAACTAGTGCAAGATGTGGAAGTTGATTGCACTTGTCCTCGCCAAAATGATAATAGTGAAGTATGTTCGCGGAGTCACCCTCAAGAACTCTCTAGTTCTTCTTCTTCGGGATCCACATCATCTTGATGGGAATCCTTGGAGCTGTAATCGTACTTGATGAAGTAGAACTTGATGTAGTCTTGGGAACCCACTTGACCAAGGCCTTAGGAGCTTCTTCAAATGCATCAATCTCCTCTTGAAGCTTGTCCTTGCCTTTTTGCTTGTGGTCTTGTGGTGGAAGATCATCTTGAGCACGTGTCCCTTTGAAAGAAGTAGGATCATAGTTCTCTTATTGACGAACAAACTTCGTCTTGGGGTATTGATCTTCTTCTCACTCAACTCCATTGGCATTGAACTTTCGTTCAAAACCAACACCTTGGTTCTTCCGGTGCCTTCCTTGCTTGCGTACAATTTCCTTGAATTGCTTTCTCCCGACAAGGCTCTTGTAAACACCTTTCTCTATAATTCCCTTCAATAAGCTATTTTCTTGCTCAAGTGTAACTTGGCTAAGAGAATCATTAGTGGAATCAAGAGAACTACTAGAAGCAACAACATTGGATTTAGCATGATTATTGTTACTACTAGAGGAAGAATCTTTCTTGTTCTTGTTACTAGACTTGACTTGAGGCATGTAAGTAGATAAGAGTAAGCGCTTGGCAATGTAAGAAGAACTTTTCTTGCGAAGATCATCATTGATTGCCTTTAAAAACTCATGTTCTTGCTCAAGGTTGAGCTTTTCAAAGCATAACTTATCATGAGTCCTTAAAAGTTCTCAATGATCTCCTAAGATAGTTTCATGAGCTAACTTAAGAGTGTTTAGTTCTTTAGTTAGGAGCTCAATCTTCTCCTTATCATTGTCATTCATTTTATCTTGATTAGCATGATTATTTGATGTTTCATCATAGTATTCATCAGTAGGGTTGTCAACAAGTAAATCATCATCACCTAACAAGTCATCTTCATCACTATTGAAATCAACATACTCGGGGTGTGATACCTTTTGGCCTTTAGCCATGAAGCATCTTCCAAATCCTTCATTTGGTGAATCAAATATGTCGTAGGAGTTGGTTGACACAAGTGCTAGACCGGCAACACCTTCATCTTGATTATATTCAGAGTCGGAGTTGGAGTTGGATACCCATTCACCAACATGAGCTTGATGTCTTTGTTTTGTGTAGCTCCTTGATGACTTGTCCTTCCTTTCCGAATCCTTGCTTCTCCAGGATGTTCTTCGTTCATAACGATCATCTCTACTCCTTCTTTCTCTTGATGGTGATTCTTCTCTTCTACTTCTTATTTTTGGAGAATCTTCTCTTCTTTTGTAGGGAGTCGTACACTCATTGGAATAGTGTCCGGGTCTTCCACAATTGTAGCAATTACGCTCACGACTAGAAGATCTTTTGTCATTGTAGGACCTTGACTTGGAACTTCTTTCCTTGCTCCTACTCTTGTAGAACTTGTTGAAGTTCTTCACCATTAGGCTCAATTCTTCATCGAAGGTTTGTTTCTCACTTGATGATGTGGGAGCTTCACATGAGGCTTTGTAAGCACCACTTGACTTGTTGTGGAGCTCCTCCTTATCCTTGAGTGACATCTCATGAGCAACAATTCTTCCAATGACTTTCGTTGGCTTGAGATCTTTGTAATTGGGCATCATTTGGATCAATGTGCACACGGTATCATATTTTCCATCCAAGGCTCTTAGGATCTTCTAGATGATGAATTTATCGGTCATCTCTTCACTTCCTAAGCCGGCAATCTCATTTGTGATGAGAGCAAGCCTAGAGTACATTTCAGTGACACCTTCACCATCCTTCATTTTGAACTTATCAAGTTGACTTTGAAGCACATCCAATTTGGATTCCTTGACGGAGTCGGTACCTTTGTGCATGTCAATCAAAGTATCCCAAATTTCCTTTGCATTCTCAAGACGGCTGATTTTGTTGAATTCTTTGGGGCACAATCCATTGAAGAGGATATCACAAGCTTTAGCATTGTATTGCAGCATCTTCAACTCTTCCGCGGTAGCTTCACGGTTTGGTTCTCTCCCATCAAAGAATTCACCTTGCAAGCCAATACACACAATAGCCCAAACGGCAGGGTTATGTCCAAGAATATGCATTTTCATCTTATGCTTCCAACTAGCAAAATTAGTACCATCAAAGTAAGGACCTCTACAGTGGTAATTTCCCTCGCTAGACATCATACTCTCCTAGGTTGTGAAACCAAGGCTATGACTACCAAAAGCTATGGAAATCAAAGCAAATGGAGACCAAAGCTCTGATACCACTTGTAGGATCGAAAGTATGTCTAGAGGGGGGTCATTAGACTACTTGACCAAATAAAAATCTGGCCTTTTCCCAATTTTAATTCTTGGCAGATTTTAGCAACTTAGCACAAGTCAAGCAATCAACCTACACATGCAATTCTAAGAGTATAGCCGTGGAATGTAAAACAATTGCATATGAAGGTAAAGGGCAGGAGTTTGAGAAGGCAAACACAATTGGAGACATGGATGTTTTTGTCGTGGTTCCAATAGGTGGTGCTATCATACATCCACGTTGATGGAGACTTCAACCCACGAAGGGTAACGGTTTCGCGAGTCCACGGAGGGCTCCACCCACGAAGGGTCCACGAAGAAGCAACCTTGTCTATCCCACCATGGTCGTCGCCCACGAAGGACTTGCCTCACTAGGGTAGATCTTCACGAAGTAGGCGATCTCCTTGCCCTTGCAAACTCCTTGGTTAAACTCCACAATCTTGTCGAAGGCTCCCACGTGACACCTAGCCAATCTAGGAGACACCACTCTCCAAGAAGTAACAAATGGTGTGTTGTTGATGAACTCCTTGCTGTTGTGCTTCAAATGATAGTATCCCCAACACTCAACTCTCTCTCATAGGATTTGGATTTGGTGGAAAGAAGATTTGAGTGGAAAGCAACTTGGGGAAGGCTAGAGATCAAGATTCATATGGTAGGAATGGAATATCTTGACCTCAACAAAAGTGTAGGTGGTTCTCTCTCAGAAAATGTAGGTTGGAAGTGTATGTGTGTTCTGATGGCTCTCTCCATGAATGAAGAGTGGGTGGAGGGGTATATATAGCCTCCACACAAAATCTAACCGTTACACACAACTTACCAATCTCGGTGGGACCGAATCGTGAAACTCGGTCGGACCGATTTAGCAAATAATGTGACCGTTAGGATTTTCAGTGGGACCGACATGTCAACTCGGTGGGACCGATATGGTTAGGGTTAGGGCATAACGTAATCTCGGTGAGACCGATTACACAAACTCGGTCGGACCGATTTTGGTAATAAGCTAACCAGAGAGTTGGTCAGGCAAACTCGGTGGGACCGATTCGCTCATCTCGGTTGGACCGAAACGTTATGAAAGGGAAACAGAGAGTTTGCATTGCAATCTCGGTGGGACCGATCGCTCATCTCGGTTGGACCGAAACGTTATGAAGGGAAACAGAGAGATTACAATCCCATCTCGGTGAGACCGAGATCTCTATCGGTGAGACCGCTTTGATTAGGGTTTGTGGCAGTGGCTATGACATCTGAACTCGGTGGCGCCGGAAAGAAAGAATCGGTGGGGCCGAGTTGGACTTTTGGTTTGGGTCATATGTGGATGTGAGAAAGTAGTTGAGGGCTTTGGAGCATATCACTAAGCATTTTGAGCAAGAACCTCATTAAGAAACACCTCATCCCTCCTTGATAGTATTCGCTTTTCCTATAGACTCAATGTGATCTTGGATCACTAAAATAGAAAATGTAGAGTCTTGTGCTTTGAGCTTGAGCCAATCCTTTTGTCCTTAGCATTTTGAGGGATCCACTTTTCTCATCCATGCCATGCCAATCATTGAGCTTTCCTGAAATATTTATCTTGAAATAGTATTAGCTCAGTGAGCTATATGTTGTTAGGAATACCAAAACCACCTAGGGATACTTGCACTTTCGTCATCCTCATCCTTGGCATCAGCGTTGGTGACGAGGCCATTGTCTTCAGTTGTAAGTGCATCTAGTGCCACCCCTAGTTGGTTTTGGAGTATTGACGACAAAGTTGGTTGAGGTACTAATGCGTTTGTGAGAATTGCAGGATAATGCAGGTAGTGTCCCTCATTGATTCGGTTTACCTACCGGAGATGACCCCTAAAAATGTATGAAGACATTGAAGACGATGGTGGTATGAGAAGATATTCATATTGAAGACTATGACATGAGAAGACATTACGTGAAGACAATGGAGCATGAAGACTGTGTGGTTTCGTCATTTCCTTTCTTCTTTGTTGAGTCATAGGAACCATCGTACTGTTAAGTGGGGTCCAAGTGAACTAAGTCAGAGTGACTGAAGTGATGCTCAACCCAAATCCTATGTCTTCGAGCGAAGACAATGAGAGCAAATCTTATCCAGAGTTGGATGAGTCAGCTTTGCTTGTAGCCCAAGTAAAGTTGCCGTGTGTGTTTGAAATCTGACTGTTGGAACACGTGTCAGTTCCTTAGTGACCCAGGGTCATTTTGGACAAATCAGGTCGGGTTGCCTGGTGGCTATAAATAGCCCACCCCCTACACCATAAATTGGTGGCTGCTCAGAGTTTGTATACGGCTTTTGTCGTTTGAGAGCAACCCACCTCGAAGCATTTGAGAGAGAGAAATCCTTGCGAGGACAAAGCCCAAACACCCAGAGCCAAAGAGTGTTAGGCATCACTGAAGTTTTTCTGTCTGTGTGACCTGAAGACTTATTACACTTGAGGACTGTGTATCCTCCAGCCGGTTAGGCGTCGCGTTCTGAGCATCCAAGAGTCATTGTGGATTGCCGAGTGAACGAAGTCTGTGAAGGTTTGGAAGTCTCCCTTGAAGACTTACCAGAGTGATTGGGCGAGGACTAAGTGGCCTTAGCTCCAGGGGAATAAGGTGAAGACATGGTCTTCTGAGTTAAATCTCAGCCTCCCTAACCAGACGTACAGTTGTCACAGCAACTGGAACTGGTCCAACAAATCTTGTGTCCTCAACAAGCAACTGGTTCTATCTCTTCCCTCCTTTACTTTGAGTTTGTCTTCGTGAAGTCAGTGCTTATTGTTTTATCCGTTTGACTTCATTGCTTGACTACTATTGTTGATTGGCTTCATACTATCTTCCATCCTGATCCTACTACCTAGCTGCTATTAATCTTCAAATGTTAATGCTATTGCATACTTGATTATGGCTTGCTTGTTGTAGTTTATCTTCCGCTGCATATCAATTAGGTTGTTTCTATCGTTTGTCTTCGAAACTTCCATGTTTTGAATACTTTCCTAAAAATCGCCTATTCACCCCCCCCCCCTCTAGTCGATAACTAGCACTTTCATCAGTGTTGAAGATGGACTTGGCGACATACACAGAAGCTAGAGCCAGGCTTGCTACTCCAAAATCAGATTCCTCTTCAGACACCACCTCTGCCTCCTCAGATGCAGACTCCTCCTCTGAATCCATCTCCTTGCCAACAAATGCACGAGCCTTTCTTGATGAGCTCTTCTTGTGTGATGAAGACTTTGATGAAGATTTGGAAGAAGACTTTGAGGATTTCTTCTTCTTCTTGTCATCAGAATCATGAGAAGAAGAAGAAGAAGAGCAAGGAATATGATTCTGATGACAAGAAGAAGAAGAAGAAGAAGAGCAAGGAATATGATTCTGATGACAAGAAGAAGAAGAAATCCTCAAAATCTGAGTGTCCACAGTGGGACAATGAGAAGAAGAAGAAGAAGAAGAGCAAGGAATATGATTCTGATGACAAGAAGAAGAAGAAATCCTCAAAATCTTCTTCGAAGTCTTCATCATACAAGAAGAGCTCATCTGGCAAGGCTCATGCCTTTGTTGGCAAGGAAATGGATTCAGAGGAGGAGTCTGCTTCGGAGGAGGCGGCGGTGGAGTCTGGTGAGGAGTCTGACCCCGGCGTTGCAAGTCTGGCTCTAGCCACAGCCTATGTCGCCAAGTCCATCTTCAACACTGAAGACAATGATGTCCACACCAATGGTGAAGCTAATGACAAAGATGGTTCTTCTCCCACCTACTGCTTCATGGCACGTGGTGCCAAGGTAAAATCTCGCGATGCTTACTTTCAAACTTCAAGTGAAGATGACTTTGATTGTGAATCCAAACCCAGCTACAAAACACTTGCTAAAAATGCAACTGAACAACAAAGGGCTATGGAACATACTCAAAAACTGTTAGACAAAAGCGATGACCTGTTGGACGCGGAAATGACACGTTCACAGTCCTTAGTAGAAGACATAAAAAATCTTCATGCTAAGTACCAAGAACTTGAAAATCTTCATGATACGCTCTCAACCACATATGAAAAGCTCTCCTATGATTATCTTCAAAGGAAGCAAGAGCTTGAGAAATTGAAAGCGACTCATGAAGATCTTCAAGCAGAGAATGAGTCACTTCGCGCTCAACAGATCAGTCCCGCTCAGGATGGATTCGAACCACCATGTTTAAAATACATTGAGCATGATAATGCTACATCTGTTGCTGAATGTTCCACTGCTGCTGCTGTTTCATTGTCTTCAACTACTGATGTGGTTACTAACCCCTCTGCGGAGGATACCACTAGTATTGCTGATGAAAATTCTAGGTTGAAGACATTGCTTGAAACAGGGATGTACAAAAGTTTGAAGGGACATCAGACTCTCTGCGATGTCCTCAAAAAGCAGATTCTGAACCAAAACCCTAGGAAAGAGGGTGTTGGGTTCGAGAGGAAAATGAATGCTGATGGTTCCTACTGGAAGCCTGAGAAGTATCCCAAAACCACATGGGTTGCTGCAAAGGAACCTTCAGTGGATCCATCCACTTTATCTGGATTTACCTATGCTAATCCTATTATTATTGATGAATCCTTTGATGCAAACTATAAACTGTTCAAAAATCAGAATGGTGAAGTGTTTGCCAGGTATATTGGTACTAACTGCAGGAATGGACCTCCTATGAAGAAGATCTGGGTACCCAAAAGCTGCCTTGAGAATCTTCCAGTGAATGTCATCATGACACCACCAGTGAAGAAGACAAACCCCAGACCAATGACATCATACGGTCCAACGGCTACTTGCGAACACAAGACTCACTTGAGTCACCCTAACGCCAATGTTTTGCAGGGAAATCATACTCAGACTCATGAATATGAGCGTGTGTCTTCAAATCGATATGTTCATAGAACTAAGAACTTCTCTGCTTATTCACATGAGTATCATTCATCTCCTGCAAGGCTATTTGCTAGGGCTTCAAAGCCGAAATTCTCAGATGCTACACTTAGACTCATTGCTTCTAAGCCACCCCTGAAAATGTGGGTGGTGAAGAAGAACTAACTCTCTTTTGCAGAATGTGGTCTCCAGCCAGCAATCAATGGCGTCCGATATAATTGCTGGGGACCTAAAACATAAAGGGACGCATGATAAAATGACTTACTATGAATTCCACATATGAATCACTTATCTGTCATACTGTGTGCTAATCTTGATCTAAACTGTGATAATCCATGTGTGTGGAAAATGCTTATGCTTCACAACATACCTTGTGAAGCCTATCCTCCTAACTGCACTTTAGGGCATGTCACCAAAAGCTTCAGAATGGATTATTGACAGTAGATGCACTAATCATATGACTGGTGATCAAAGTCTTCTCATGGACTCAACCTTACGTCCATCCGACAAGAGTAAAATCACATTTGCTGACACTGGTAAAGGCAGAGTATTGGGTCTAGGTAGAGTTGCAATCTCAAGGGATCAACACATGGATAAAGTGATGCTTGTTGAATTGCTTGGATTCAACTTAATGTCTGTCTCAATGCTTTGTGACTTAAACATGATTGTGATATTTGGAAAATATCGTTGCCTTGTACTAATGGAATCTGACAAATCTCTAGTCTTTGAAGGGTATAGGAAAGGTGATCTATACATGGTAGATTTCTCAGCAGGTCCAAAACTTGCCGTATGTCTTCTTGCTAAAGCTTCAGAATGCTGGCTCTGGCATCGAAGGCTGGGGCATGCTGGCATGAGGAACTTGCATACTCTCATCAAAAAGAAGCATGTCATAGGCATCGAAGGTGTCAAGTTCAAGAAAGATCATCTATGTGGTGCCTGCGAAGCTGGAAAGATGACAAGGGCCAAGCATCCCTCGAAGACAATCATGACAACATCTCAACCCTTTGAGCTGCTTCACATGGACTTGTTCGGACCTACCCACTACTCCACCCTCACAACAACAGCGTGTCTCTATGGCTTCGTCATTGTTGATGACTACTCAAGATACACATGGGTGCACATAATTCTCTACAAGACTGAAGTACAAGATGTCTTCAGACGATTCGTCAATCGAGCAATGAACAACTATGGTGTCAAGATCAAGCATATCAGAAGTGATAACGGCACTGAATTCAAGAACACCGGGCTTGATCTTTATCTGGATACAATGGGAATCACTCATGAATTTTCTGCTCCATACACACCTCAGCAAAATGGCATTGTAGAGCGCAAGAACAAAACCCTCATCGAGATGGCTCGAACAATGCTTGACGAGTACAAGACACCAAGAAAGTTCTGGCCTGAAGCCATTGATACAACTTGTCACATCATCAACCGTGTCTACATCCATAAGCTTCTGGGCAAAACATCCTATGAGCTCCTCACTGGCAAGAAGCCAAATGTCAGCTACTTCAGAGTCTTTGGTGCTAGATGTTGGATCAAGGATCCCCATCACAAGTCAAAATTTGAACCCAAAGCTCACGAAGGCTTCATGCTTGGCTATGGAAAGGATTCGCACTCTTACAGAGTCTTCAACCTCTTCCACTACAAAATTGTTGAAACAGTGAATGTGCGATTTGATGAAACCAATGGTTCACAAAGAGAAATTCTGCCAAGTACACTTGATGAAGCTCCTTCCGGTGAATCTATCAAGTTGATGGGAATTGGTGAGATCATGCCCTCTGAAGCACAACCTGAAGAGGAACTTATCATCTCTGCACTAAATCAACCTGAAGACAATGCTCAGAACAAAGACAATTCTCCCAATGATGACAATGATCAGCCAGAGCAGAATCTTCGTCCTGTTCATCCTCGTGTTGCAAATGAAGTTCAAATAGAGAAGATTATTGACAGCATCAATGCACCTCGTCCGCTCACTCGCTCAAGGGCAACACAGCTAGCAAATTTCTGTGGGCATTTTTCATTTGTGTCAATATCAGAACCCAAGAAAGTTGCTGAAGCTTTTATGGAACCTGAATGGATTCAATCCATGCAAGAAGAACTTCAACAGTTCAAACTGAATAATGTTTGGGAACTTGTCAAGCGACCTGACCCTCGCAAGCATAACATTATTGGAACAAAGTGGATATATCGAAACAAGCAAGATGAGCATGGTCAAGTCGTCAGAAACAAAGCTCGTCTTGTGGCTCAAGGATACACTCAAGTTGAGGGAATTGACTTCGATGAAGCATTTGCTCCTGTTGCTAGGCTTGAAGCTATTCGCATACTGCTAGCCTATGCTAATCATCACAACATCTTGCTATATCAAATGGATGTAAAGAGTGCATTTCTAAATGGCAAGATTGAAGAAGTATATGTTGCACAACCACCTGGCTTTGAAGATCCAAAACATCCTGATATGGTGTACAAACTAAACAAAGCACTGTATGGCCTCAAACAAGCTCCTCGTGCCTGGTATGATACAATCAAAGACTTCCTGAAGAGCAAAGGCTTCAAACCTGGATCTCTCGATCCCACACTCTTCACGAAGACATATGATGGTGAACTGTTTGTGTGCCAAATATATGTGGATGACATAATCTTCAGCTACACCAACCAGAAGTACAGTGATGAGTTTGGGTACATGATGCAAGAGCAATATCAAATGTCCATGATGGGAGAGCTGAAGTTCTTCCTTGGTATTCAAATTCGTCAGGAACGAAATGGCATCTTCATATCTCAAGAAAAATACCTCAAAGATTGTCTGAAGAAGTTTGGAATGGAAGACTGCAAAGGCTACACGACGCCAATGCCAGCCAAGCACCATCTTGGTCCCGACGATAATGGTAAAGAGTTCGATCAAAAGGTATACCGCTCCATGATTGGTTCTTTGCTTTATTTATGTGCATCTAGGCCAGATATTATGCTTAGTGTTTGCATGTGTGCTCGATTCCAAGCGGCACCAAAGGAATCGCATCACTTAGCTGTGAAGCGAATTCTTCGATATTTGGCTTACACCCCAACACTAGGATTATGGTATCCAAAGGGCTCAAGGTTTGATCTGGTTGGATTCTTGGATGTTGATTATGATGGTGACAAAGTGGATCGCAAGTCTTCATCAGGCACATGTCATTTTCTCGGTCGATCACTTGTCTGTTGGTCTTCAAAGGAGCAGAACTGTGTGTCACTCTCAACTGCTGAATCTGAATACATTACTGCTGGATCTTGTTGTGCTCAGCTTCTGTGGATGAAGCAAACTCTCAAGGACTATGGCATCAATCTGAAGCAAGTCCCTCTCTTCTGCGACAACGAAAGTGCCATCAAGATTGCCAACAATCCAGTCCAGCATTCGAAGACAAAGCACATTGAAATACGTCATCACTTTCTCAGAGATCATGTTATGAAGAAAGATATAGATATCATGCACGTCAACACTGAAGAGCAACTGGCAGATATCTTCACAAAGCCCTTGGATGAGAAAAGGTTTTGCAAGTTACGGTGTGAGCTAAACATCTTGGAATCCTCAAATGTCCTGTAATCAGGCACACATCCTAACACTTATGTATGTTGATGACTTAGATGTGCAACACACAAAGTAATGTATATCTTCAATCAATGAAGATTTACACTCTGAGTGTGAATACATTAACATGGAACTTGACTTCGGAGCGCCACTATAATTGTGCGTCGTGTCTGGGTCTAATACTTCCTATACGGTGGGTAACGCCACCACCAAATTTCTCTGTTTGAAGTGTTTCACTCATGGCGTTATTTTTCAAAGACTTCACATTTGGTTTATCTTCAGTTTCTATTTATCCTCATGCTTTTCTACGCTATGATGAGTTGATTGCATATATATATATACTAGCGTTCTGTCCTCTACAACATTCACTGATAGCCATGTCTTCAAGTTGAATCTTTTGAACTAAGTGAATGTGATCGGACCCTAATCACTCTATGCTTACTATCTCAAACTCTATCTGTCCAAATCATATGCATTCTATTGAAACTGTCGAATGTCTTCTCTGCATCCTTGTCAGTAGAAGACACAGAGACAAAACATCAAGTCCTATTTAAATGAATCATCTTAATTGTCGATATCCGGAGAAGCCGGAACGAACATCCGACATACCTGGCGGGCGTGGGAACGTGGGACAATTCTAAATGTGTTGCATGCTTGCCACATACCCCACGGATGTGAACAGACAGGGGCACCTGCGTAATTGCGCTGTGCTGCACACCTACCTATAAATATATGTCCCCTGCGGTAAAGAAATCTTTCTTCCACCTCTCCACCTCCGTCAAAACCCTAGCGCCACCGCTAGCTCGCGACGATGCCGGCGACGAAGCGCTTAGCTGCCGCGACTTCTCCGACGCTGTCCTCACGCCGGCCGCGGACATCTTTCTCTCCACCGTCGTCGTAGGTGTCCTCCGTCGCCAAGTTAGGGCACGATGGGCTGAACTGCTCGGTCTCTCATTCTTCCCATCCAGCAGTTCTTCGTGCGGTAATTATAACTCTATTTTTACCACCTTTTTGATCTTCATAGATTCATCCTACTTACCGAAAGTGGTTTCTGCCTACTAAATGTTAGATCTATTCTATCTGCATCTCATAATGCCTAGTCTATTCACTTAGATTTCCTATCTAGTTTGATTCCTCACTTGTACTTATTCACGGATTGGTACAAATCTGGAACCAACTCACCACACATAAGTGAATGTCTTCGCATCATGAGGTCAATGTCTTCAAACTGATTTATCTTCAAAATCTTCTGAGAATGCATATGACCTCTTCCCCTTCCCTCGCATCTCTAATGCTGTCACATGTACATGTCCGTGGGAGAATCCCTTGGTTCTCATAGTCTGCATTCGTTTGCAGAATACTTACAGCATCATATCAATTCTCCTGAAGCCAGTTCCTGCTTGACCAACAAGCGTAAATCTCTGAAGCCTCTGAACATATTGAAGCCATTCAGCTTGAAGTTCATGGCTGCAGAAAAATCAGCAAGGAAGGGTGGCAGACAGCGCAGAGGAGGAAGATCCAAAGATCTGCCTGATGACCTAGCAGAACTGTACAAGACAGACCCTGAAGAGACTTATCATCAGCGCAAGACATGAATCCAATGGATTCGATGCTATTGGGCTGAAGAATGGTTCAAGTACAAGTTCGTCACCAAGGAATATGCAGAGAAAAATGCTATCAAGAGTCCTTGGTGCGATATTCTCTATCGAGGCCTTCAACCTAAGAACAGAGCTGAAGCCATTGCGCAAGAATTCTATCCTTGCATGGTCCGTGGGCCACAGCCTGAAGAAGCCGACCCATCATCATTGCTCTGGTGTCGCGACGACAATCTCTTCAAGCGCAACTTTCAGTTTGCTGTGGCTTCGGCAAAGGAAAACAAGAAATCATGGGGTTTAGACTTCAATCCTGGCCCCTCTGTTCCCCGTGAGGATGGGACACGTGAAGCTGAAGAAAATAGAATTTGCCCCTTTGCAAACCTTGATGGTCTCATTTCCTACGTCTTGGTTCATGGTGCCAGAGTGGATCATCCCAACAATGATTCTGATTCTGATGAAGCCCCTACTCCTACTCCAAGGCCGAAGAAGCCAAAGAAGGTTAAGGTTTCATCATCAGCCGCACCTCCAAAAGATTCTCGTGTGAAGCCATTGGCCACTGCACCTCCTGAAGCTAGTGTGCAGTCTGAAGATCAATCTCGCATCTCCAAGAAGACGGAGAAGAAAAGACAACTTGTCAGGCATACTGCTCAAGCTCTGACTCCTGCTGCTATTCTGCGTGAAGAACCCATTGATCTATCAAGTGATGAAGATCTTGTGGATGATGCTCTTGAGCAGCTGGTAAAGAGCAAGGAAGAAGCAGAAATCTTCAGCAATTTGCCTCTCTTTGATGTGGCCATCATCCACAATTTCATTGATGAGTGGTTCGACACCCCAAATGTCAGCTTTGAAGATTTACAGCTTCCAATTGGCCTCAGCGTCTCTTTCAATGGCTCCATTGCTTCTGAGCTGGCTCTTGCTCAAAGAATCGTTGAGCTCAAGCACAAGATTGATTATGAAAAGGCTCAATTCAAGAAGCATATGGCCAAGCTAAGTGTTCAAGACGTCAGAAACTTTAAGGTCATGCTGCATGAGCTTAAAGAAGCTTTTCTGAAGAAGCGCCAAGAAGCTCAAGGCTCTCGTGAGCGCATGAAGAGTTTGGCTGATAAATGTGTGCTTGCCTACAATGAGGCTGAGAAGCGCAAGTCACTTGGCCGTCCTGGCATTGACCCCAGAATGGCTGCAAAGAAAAAGAAGAAGTTTCCTGCTGATCAGCCTGCGCCTTCAAGCCAAGAATTTTTTGAGGGTCAACGACAGTGGGAGAGGCTCCCACTGACTTTTGTATTACTTACAACAGAACAGTTACATGTGTGTTACAATGGGTTTTAGGCCCCCCGGCTATAGGGGTTGCACAAACCAAGACTAGTGACCCAAACTTACAATGTAATCAGAGAGAAAGGGATGGAATTTCTCTGGGCAGTTATGGACTACCAGCTCCAATAGATTTTTGAACCTAGCTAGCCACGCCACGAAGGAGTGTGGAATCCCCCTGAAATGTTGGTTGTTTCTCTCCATCCACAGGCTCCAAGCAGCAAGCAGAAAAATATCCATGAATAAGGGTCGACGCCGGTGCTCTTTTCCCCCATGCAAGATGGCTAACCTGTTGGTTCCTCTGGGCCAGGACAGCCCAACCTTACTCCAGCATCGCCGGGCGAAAGGGCACGTGAAGAAAAGATGCTCCACAGTTTCCTCGGGGGGGTTCTGACAGAACATGCAAGCATAATTATCCCCGGCTACAGCAAAGTGTCGTCTCCTCAGCATGTTCCTGTTGTTTAAACGATCGACCAGAAGCAGCCAGCCAAACAGCTTGAACTTGATCGGGCTTTTGGAGTTCCAAAGCCAGCCAAACGCCTCATCAGCCACCACCTGCCTGAAATAGTGGTTGTAGTACTTTTTGGAAGAATAACGCCCTAGATCACAGACCCAAGTGTCGGCACAGTCACTGTCTAGTCTGACATGCGCAGACCCACATTGAATCTCTCTGATCTCCTCCCTGGCCTGGATCGAAAGAGGCAGGCTGAAGATCGTGGCCGAATCAGTGGTCATGAGAACCTTGGCAATGGAGTCATCCTTGTTCAGGGCAAAGGAGAAGGCTCGCGGATATGTGTCCATCAGCGTGGAGTCATTTTCACCAAACCAGACATCTTTCCAAAACAAAGAGCTACAACCATCCCCCGGGGTGACCTTGGTGATCCCCCGAAAGGATCCACTGAGCTGCATCACGTCTTTCCACCAGAAGGAACCCACCAAATCAGTGGCGTGCAGCACCTTATTTGTGTAATGTGCATCCCAGATTAGCTGAACCCAGGGTACCTCCTCACGATTGTAGAATTTGAACAAGTGTTTTAGGAGGAGCGCGGCATTTTGTGTTTTGATATCAATAACACCAAGGCCACCACACCGTTTAGGTCGACAAACGAGCTCCTAGGCAGCAAGGGAGTTGGTTTTGACCCCATCATCAGAGTTTTTCGCCCAAAGGCAGTATCGGTGCAGTTTATCGAGATGCTCAACCACTTTGGGGTGCAGCTTGATCGTGCACATTGCATAGATCAGCATGGAGGTCACCACCGAGTTGACCAGCGTCAACTTGGCCCCCGACGACATCAGTGATAAGGCCGTGGAGGTTTTCCTCTCAACCGAGTGCACCAACGGCATGAGATCCAGAACACTCGGCCTCGTCGTTCCCATGGGGAGACCGAGGTAAGTGAACGGCAAGGTGCCAACAGAGCAGCCAAAGACCTGCGCTAACTCACTAGCATGTTGGTGGTCGACATTAATTGGTATGAGGGTTGATTTATGGAAGTTGATCTTGAGCCCCACCAAAGCTGCATAATCTTCCAAGATAAGTTTCATGCGTGCGGCCTGCGTAGGACAAGCTTGCATAACCAAGATTGTGTCGTCGGCGTACTGCACCACCGGAAAGTCACCTGCGTTTTCGCAAGGAATAGGAAGCTCCAGCAGACCCCGGGTATAAGCATCGTTAATTGCAGCTTGTAGCAAATCAACTGCAAGGACAAAGATCAGTGGCGAGAGAGGGTCACCCTGTCGTACTCCACATTTGCATTTGAATTTCCGACCAGGAACACCATTTAAAAGGACAGATGAAACTCCCGAACCAAAAATCGTTTCCATCCAACCTAACCACTTGTCATCAAATCCCATGTGTTTCATGATTTCCAACATGGGGGCATGTTCAATAGTATCAAAGGCCTTGGCAAAGTCAAGCTTAAGCAAGATAATCTCTCTTGCAGATGAGTGGCATTGATGAATATATTCATACGACCACGCAAGACAATCCTGGATGGCCCTCCCCTTGATAAAACCATATTGGTTCCTGTGGATGATTTTGAGGATGACTTTCTGCAGTCGGTTAGCCAAGATCTTTGTAATGATTTTCAGACAACAATTCAGCAGGGTAATCGGTCTAAAATCATTAGCCGTTTTCGGAGAGGCAATTTTTGGAATGAGGGTGATGTATCCCTCACTAATGCTAGTGATATCTAGCCCACCTGCATGGAAAGCGTGACACAGGTCGTAGAAATCAGACTTGATGATTGGCCAGCACTTCTTAAGAAAACAACCATTGAAACCATCCGGGTCGGGGGCTCTGTCACTTGGCATTTCCTTGATAACAGCATCTATCTCTTCATTAGAGAAGGGTGCACTCAGTTGTTCGAACCCATCGATCCGATGGATGATCCTAGAGAGATCAAACCGCATGCTGGTGGATTTAGAAGAACCTAAACGTTCCTTGTATGTATTGAACAGAACCCCCTCCTTGCCAACATGGTCATGGATTTCCACCTCACCAACTCTAAGCATGGCAATAGCATTGTGTCTATATCTCTCTGTGGCCAGCGATTGGAAAAGCTTAGTGTTCTCATCAGCAAAGCGAAAATACCTGATAGTACATCTCTTCCTCCAATATTCATTCTGGTATTTGAGCAAAGCCTGCAGATGTGTTTTCAATATCTTTCTGAAGTTTGACTCCTGGACATATAAAGGTCATTTATCCTCAAGAGTGTCCATGAGAGCCAGAGCCTCATTACTGTTATGAATCATAATTTTAAGCTTTGAGACACCCTTGCTCCAACGCTTAAGATCATATCTTAGGGTTTTAAGCTTCTTGCATATGCGAGCTGCGGCATTGGGGGCGTGACATGCCTTAGACCAGGAGTTAGCAACAACCTCCATGAACCCATCATGATTAGTCCAGAAGTTCTCAAACTAAAAGAGCTTGGATCGGGGGATACTCGATTCAATTGTGACCACACATGGGTTGTGGTCGGACACCGGCTTTCCCAGAGGCAGGACCATCGTGTTTGGATATGAGGTAGTCCAACAGGATGATGTGAAGAACCAATCCAACTGTTCTAGTAGAGGGTCATCCTGCATATTGCTCCAGGTATATGCTCGGCCTTTCACAGGTAATTCCATAAGCGACTATGCACGAATGAGCTCATTAAATAACAGCATGTCCGCAGCGTCACCCCCAGGTTTGTTTCTGTTATTTGTGGATCGAATAAAATTAAAATTGCCAAGAATCAGCCAGTTTTCATCATCAGGAATATTCAGATCAAAGAGCCGGTTTGTAAAATCCACTCGACGCTGGCCAGAGCAGGGGCCATAGACATTGATCAGATTCCACGAGTCATTCGATTGCGTGGCAACAAAAGAAACCCCCACCGCAAAAGAATCCACATACCAAGGTGTGCCCATAAACACAAAACTATTCCAAATTATAATGATGCCACCCGAGGCACCCACTGATGGTGCAAAAACAAACTTGTTGAAACGCTTAGGGCAGAAAGTTTTAATAAAAGCAAGATCGAAGAATTCACGTTTAGTTTCCTGGATACATAGCACAGAACAACCGCTAGTATCGATCGCATTCCTAATGGCCAAAAGTTTCGCATCAGAGTTTATGCCTCTGATGTTCCATGAGAGCACGTTCCACGATTTATTCATCAGAAAGGAAGACTTCAATCTTCGGCCTCCACAGACGAGCGCTGGTCATCCAGTAGCTTCTTGTGGGATAGGGCTTCCGGAGCAATTCCACAATTGCTTCCCATCTGTTGAAGATCTTCGATCGGTGTTGGGAGGGGCAAGTAGCAGTGAGCACCTACACAGGAGCAGCAGCCAAAGAAACAGCAGTGACAAAAGGAGTCTCTCGTGGTTTCACCCTTGACTTGGAACGCTTAGTGTGAGAAGCATGGTTGATTTTGAAACCATCATACTTGTTGGATCTAGTGCTCCGTCTGACAGCAGCGGTGTCCAAAGGCACTAACACATTGCGGTGTTGTGGAGCATTGAACATAGAGGAAGATGCAATCACTTGAAGCGCATTAGGCTGGTCTGATGAAGGCATTACCTGAGACTCCACATCTGCCGAGACAAGCTGCGTGATCGCCTTGAGGCCAGGAGAATGGTCAGACAAATCCCAGTCTGTAGCGGACAGTCGAGCCCTGGGTTCAGGAGACAGCAGAGAAGATGGAACAACAATTGTTCCCCACTGAACTCTCCCACGACACTCGGCTAGATCGGAGTTCGAGGGACGTCATCGAGCTGAACGTGTGCTAGAACTTGGAGGTGATGTAGTTTCGGTGCTTGATCGGTCGGGCCATGAAGACGTACGACTACATCAACCGCATTGTTCTAACGCTTCTGCTTTTTGGTCTACGAGGGTACGTGGACAACACTCTCCCCTCTTGTTGCTATGCATCACCATGATCTTGCGTGTGCGTAGGAATTTTTTTGAAATTACTACGTTCCCCAACAGTGGCATTCGAGCCAGGTTTTATGCGTAGATGTTATATGCACGAGTAGAACACAAGTGAGTTGTGGGCGATACAAGTCATACTGCTTACCAGCATGTCATACTTTGGTTCGGCGGTATTGTTGGATGAAGCGGCCCGGACCGACATTACGTGTACGCTCACGCGAGACTGGTTCTACCGACGTGCTTTGCACATAGGTGCCTGGCGGGTGTTAGTTTCTCCAACTTTAGTTGAACCGAGTGTGGCTACGCCCGGTCCTTGAGAAGGTTAAAACAACACTAACTTGATGAACTGTCATTGTGGTTTTGATGCGTAGGTAAGAACGGTTCTTGCTCAGCCCGTAGCAGCCACGTAAAACTTGCAACAACAAAGTAGAGGACGTCTAACTTGTTTTTGCAGGGCATGTTGTGATGTGATATAGTCAAGAAGTGATGAGATATAAGTTGTTGTATGAGATGATCATGTTTTGTTGAAGTTATTGACAACTGGCAGAATCCTTATGGTTGTCTCTTTATTGCATAAGATGCAAGCGCCAAATAATTGCTTTACTTTATCGCTATGTGATAGCAATAGTTGCAAGAGCAATAATTGGCAAGACGACCATGTGACGACACGTTGATATAGATCAAGATGATGGAGATCATGGTGTCGTGCCAGTGACGATAGAGATCATGAAAGTACTTTGGAGATGGAGATCAAAGGCGCAAGATGATCATGGCCATATCATGTCACATATTTTGATTGCATATGATGTTTATCTTTTATACATCTTATTTTGCTTAGTTCGACGGTAGCTTTATAAGATGATCTCTCACTAAATTTCAAGGTATAAGTGTTCTCCCTGAGTATGCACCATTGCGAAATTTCTTCGTGCTGAGACACCACGTGATGATCGGGTGTGATAGGCTCTACGTTCAAATACAACGGTGCAAACAGTTGCACACGCGAAATACTCAGGTTAAACTTGACGAGCCTAGCATATACAGATATGGCCTCAGAACACGGAGACTGAAAGGTCGAACGTGAATCATATAGTAGATATGATCAACATAGTGATGTCACCATTGAAAACTACTCCATCTCACGTGATGATCGGACATGGTTTAGTTGATTTGGATCACGTGATCACTTAGATGACTAGAGAGATGTCTGTCTAAGTGGGAGTTCTTTAGTAATATGATTAATTGAACTTTAATTTATCATGAACTTAGTCCTGATAGTATTTTGCAAATTATGATGTCAATAGCTCGCGTTGTTGCTTCCCTATGTTTATTTTGATATGTTCCTAGAGAAAAACTATGTTGAAAGATGTTAGTAGCAATGATGCGGACTTGGTCCATGATCTGAGGTTTATCCTCATTGCTGCACAGAAGAATTATGTCCTTGATGCACCGCTAGGTGACAGACCTATTACAGAAGCAGATGCAGACGTTATGAACGTTTGGCTAGCTCAATATGATGACTACTTGATAGTTTTGTGCACCATGCTTTATGGCTTAGAACCGGGACTACAAAAATGTTTTTGAAACGTCACGGAACATATGAGATGTTCCATGAGATGAAATTGATATTTCAGACTCATGCCCGTGTCAAGAGGTATGAGACCTCTGACAAATACTTCGCCTAAAAGATGGAGGAGAATTGCTCAATTAGTGAGCAAGTGCTTAGATTATCTGAGTACTACAATCACTTGAATCAAGTGGGAGTTAATCTTCCAGATAAGATAGTGATTGACAGAGTTCTCTAGTCACCATCACTAAGTTACTAGAATTTCGTGATGAACTATAATATGCAAGGGATGACGAAAACGATTCCCGAGCTCTTCGTGATGCTGAAATCAACGATGGTAGAAATCAAGAAAGAACATCAAGTGTTGATGATTGACAAGATCACTATTTTCAAGAAAAGGGCAAAGGGAAAGAAAGGGAAACTTCAAGTAGAATGGCAAGCAAGTTGTCACTCCCGCGAAGAAGCCCAAAGCTGGACCAAAGCCTGAAACTGAGTGCTTCTACTGCAAAGGAAATGGTCACTGGAAGTGGAAATTCCCTGAATATTTGGTGGATAAGAAGGATGGCAGAGTGAACAAGGGTATATTTGATATACAGGTTATTGATGTGTACCTTACTAGTGTTTATAGTAGCCCCTGGGTATTTGATACTTGTTCGGTTGCTAAAAATTAGTAACTCGAAACAGGAATTACAGAATAAACAGAGACTAGTTGAGGGTGAAGTGATGATGTGTGTTGGAAGTGGTTCCAAGATTGATATGATCATCATCGCACACTCCCTATACTTTCGGGATTAGTGTTAAACCCAAATAAATGTTATTTGGCGTTTGCGTTGAGCATGAATACGATTTGATCATGTTTATTGCAATATGGTTATTCATTTAAAGTCACAGAATAATTGTTGTTCTGTTTACATGAATAAAACCTTCAATGGTCATACACCCAATGAAAATAGTTTGTTGGATCTCGATCATACTGATACACATATTCATAATATTGATGCCAAAAGATACAAAGTTAATAATGATAGTGCAACTTATTTGTGGCATTGCCGTTTGGGTCATATCGGTGTAAAGCGCATGAAGAAACTCCATAAAGATGGATTTTCGGAATCACTTGGTTATGAGTCATTTGATGTTTGCGAACCGTGCCTTTTGGGCAAGATGACTAAAACTCCGTTCTCCGGAACAATGGAACGAGCTACCGACTTGTTGGAAATAATACATACCGATGTATGCGGTCCAATGAGTGTTGATGCTCATGGCGAGTATCGTTATTATCTGACCTTCACAAATGATTTGAGCAGATATGAGTATATCTACTTAATGAAGCACAAGTCTGAAACATTTGAAAAGTTCAAAAAAATTCAGAAGTGAAGTGAAGAATCATTGTAACAACAAAATAAAGTTCTACAATCTAATCGTAGAGGAGAATATTTGAGTTACGAGTTTGGCTTTCATATAAAAACAATGTGGAATAGTTTCGCAACTCACGCCACCCGGAACACCACAACGAAATGGTGTGTCCGAACGTCGTAATCGTACTTTACTAGATATGGTGCGATCTATGATGTATCTTACCAATTTACCACTATCGTTTTGGGGTTATGCATTAGAGATAGTTGCGTCCACTTTAAATAGGGCACCATCGAAATTCGTTGAGACGACGGCTTATGAACTGTGGTTTGGCAAGAAACCAAAGTTGTCGTTTCTTAAAGTTTGGGGTTGCGATGCTTATGTGAAAAGGTTTCAACCTGATAAGCTCGAACCTAAATCGGAGAAGTGCGTCTTCATAGAATACCCAAAGGAAACTGTTGGGTACACCTTCTATCACAGATCTGAAGGCAAAATATTCGTTGCTAAGAATGGATCCTTTCTAGAGAAGGAGTTTCTCTCGAAAGAAATGAGTGGGAGGAAAGTAGAGCTTGATAAGGTAATTTGTACCTTCTCCCAAATTGGAAGGTAGTTCATCATAGAAATCAGTTCAAGTGATTCCTACACCAACTAGTGAGGAAGCTAATGATAATGATCATGAAACTTCAGATTAAGTTACTACAAAACCTCGTAGGTCTTCCAAAAGTACAGTACGCACCAGAGTGGTACGGTAATCCTGTTCTGGAAGTCATGTTACTAGACCATGATAAACCTACGAACTATGAGGAAGCGATGCTGAGCCCAGATTCCGCGAAATGGTTTGAGGCCATGAAATCTGAGATGGGATCCATGCATGAGAACAAAGTGTGGACTTTGGTGGACTTGCCCGATGATCGGCAAGCCATAGAAAATAAATGGATCTTCAAGAGGAAGACAAACACTGATAGTAGTGTTACTATCTACAAAGCTCGACTTGTCGCAAAAAGTTTTTCGACAAGTTCAAGGTGTTGAATACAATGAGATTTTCTCACTCGTATCGATGCTTAAGTCTATCTGAATCATGTTAGCAATTGCCACATTTTATGAAATCTGGCAAATGGATGTCAAAACTGCATTCCTTAATGGATTTATTAAAGAAGAGTTGTATATGATGCAACCAGAAGGTTTTGTCAATCCTAAAGGTGCTAACAAATTGTGCAAGCTCTAGCGATCCATCTATGGACTGGTGCAAGCATCTCGGAGTTGGAATATACGCTTTGATGAGTTGATCAAAGCATATGGTTTTATACAGACTTTTGGAGAAGCCTGTATTTACAAGAAAGTGAGTGGGAGCTCTGTAACATTTCTAAAACTATATGTAGATGCCATATTGTTAATTGGAAATGATATAGAAATTCCGGATAGCATAAAAGGATACTTGAATAAGAGTTTTTCAAAGAAAGACCTCGGTGAAGCTGCTTACATATTGGGCATCAAGATCTATAAGATAGGTCAAGACGCTTGATAAGATTTTTCAATGAGTATATACTTTGGCAAGTTTTGAAATAGTTCAAAATGAATAGTCAAAGAAAGAGTTCTTGCCTGCGTTGCAAAGGTATGAAATTGAGTAAGACTCAAATGCCGACCACAGCAGAAAATAGAAATAGAATGAAAGTCATTCCCTATGCCTCAGTCATAGGTTCTATAAAGTATGCTATGTTGTGTACCAGACCTATTGTATACCTTGCTCTGAGTTTGACAAAGGAATACAATTTTGATCTAAGAGTAGATCACTGGACATCGGTCAAGAATATCC
Source organism: Triticum aestivum (assembly GCF_018294505.1). Taxonomy (NCBI): domain Eukaryota; kingdom Viridiplantae; phylum Streptophyta; class Magnoliopsida; order Poales; family Poaceae; genus Triticum; species Triticum aestivum. The sequence goes on along the minus strand of NC_057801.1, from coordinate 507,016,738 downwards.
TTAGTGAGGACTAAGGAGATGTTTCTCGATAATGGAGGTGATAAAAGAGTTCGTCGTAAAGAGTTACATCGATGCAAGCTTTTACACTAATCCAGATGACTCTAAGTCTCAATCTGGATACATATTGAAAGTGGGAGCAATTAGCTAGAGTAGCTCCATGCAGAGCATTGTAGACATAGAATATTTGCAAAATACATATGGCTCTGAATGTGACAGACCCGTTGACTAAACTTCTCTCACGAGCAAAACATGATCATACCTTAATACTCTTTGGGTGTTAATCACATAGCGATGTGAACTAGATTATTGACTCTAGTAAACCCTTTGGGTGTTGGTCACATGACGATGTGAACTATGGGTGTTAATCACATGCAGATGTGAATATTAGTGTTAAATCACATGGTGATGTGAACTAGATTTTTTTTTGAAACTGCACGACAGTGGGAGAGGCTCCCACTGACTTTTGTATTACTCACAAGGGACCAATTACATGTGAACTAGATTATTGACTCTAGTGCAAGTGGGAGACAGAAGGAAATATGTCGTAGAGGCAATAATAAAGTTATTATTTATTTCCTTATTTCATGATAAATGTTTATTATTCATGCTAGAATTGTATTAACGGGAAACATAATACATGTGTGAATACATAGACAAACATAGTGTCACTAGTATGCCTCTACTTGACTAGCTCGTTAATCAAAGATGGTTAAGTTTCCTAACCATAGACATGAGTTGTCATTTGATTAACGGGATCACATCATTAGGAGAATGATGTGATTGACTTGACCCATTCCGTTAGCTTAGCACTTGATCGTTTAGTATGTTGCTATTGCTTTCTTCATGACTTATACATGTTGCTATAACTATGAGATTATGCAACTCCCGTTCACCGGAGGAACACTTTGTGTGCTACCAAACATCACAACGTAACTGGGTGATTATAAAGGAGCTCTACAGGTGTCTCTAAAGGTACATGTTGAGTTGGCGTATTTCGAGATTAGGTTTTGTCACTCCGATTGTCGGAGAGGTATCTCTGGGCCCTCTCGGTAATGCACATCACTATAAGCCTTGCAAGCAATGTAGCTAATGAGTTAGTTACAGAATGATGCATTACGTAACGAGTAAAGAGACTTGCCGGTAACGAGATTGAACTAGATATTGAGATACCGACGATCAAATCTCGGGCAAGTAACATACCTATGACAAAGGGAACAACGTATGTTGTTATGCGGTTTGACCGATAAAGATCTTCGTAGAATATGTAGGAGCCAATATGAGCATCCAGGTTCCGCTATTGGTTATTGACCGGAAACGGTTCTTGGTCATGTCTACATAGTTCTCGAACCCGTAGGGTCCGCACGCTTAAGGTTTCGATGATAGTTATATTATGAGTTTATGAGTTTTGATGTACCGAAGTTTGTTCGAAGTCCCGAATGTGATTACGGACATGACGAGGAGTCTCGAAATGGTCGAGACATGAAGATTGATATATTGAAAGCCTATATTTGGATGTCGGAAGTGTTCCGGGTGAAATCGGGATTTTACGGAAGTACCTAGAGGTTACCGGAACCCCCCAGGGGCTTAATGGGCCTACATGGGCCTTAGTGGAGAAGAGGAGAGGAGGCAAGGGCTGGGCCGCGCGCCCCTCCCCCCTAGTCCGAATAGGATAAGAAGTGGGGGGCGGCGCCCCCCCTTTCCTTCCTCTCTCTCCCTCCTCTTTCCCCCCTTCTCCTACTCCAACAAGGAAGGAGGGAGTCCTACTCCAGGTGGGAGTAGGACTCCCCTTGGCGCGCCCCCTTCTAGGCCGGCCGCCCCCTCCCCCCTTGCTCCTTTATATACGGGGGCAGGGGCACCTCTAGACAGAACAATTGATCTCTTGATTTCTTAGCCATGTGCGGTGCCCCCCTCCACCATAGTCCTCCTCGATAATATTGTAGCGGTGCTTAGGCGAAGCCCTGCGACGGTAGAACATCAAGATCGACACCACGCCGTCGTGCTGACGGAACTCTCCCACGACACTCGGCTGGATCGGAGTTCGAGGGACGTCATCGAGCTGAACGTGTGCTAGAACTCGGAGGTGCCATAGTTTCAGTGCTTGATCGGTCGGGCCGTGAAGACGTACGACTACATGAACCACGTTGTTCTAACGCTTCCGCTTTTTGGTCTACGAGGGTACGTGGACAACACTCTTCCTTCTCGTTGCTATGCATCACCATGATCTTGCGTGTGCGTAGGAATTTTTTTGAAATTACTACGTTCCCCAACAAAAATAATGAAAAGGGCCAAAAAATGTTGAAAATTGCAAATTTTGGTAGACTATTACATGGGATAAATCTAGAGTCTTATTAGCACATGTACATCATTAAAAACTTCCAGAGGACCCCTCAAAAAAAAACTCCCAGAGGTAAAAGAATACAAGACATGCTCTGGAATTACAAAAGGATAAAAATACAACATATTAGAGTATTATATGTATTTATATAGGACATATTTATATATTTCAAAAAAACGGGTCGTGTCGTGCCAGCCCGCGAGCCCCGCCTCTAGGCCCAGGCACAGCCCGTGGCATGCCATGTGCCAGGCCTGGCCCGTTTAGCCCGGGCCGTGTCGTGCCTAGGTCGTCCCGTGCCTGCGTGCTATCGGGCCGGCCCATTTAGCACGACTCGTTTGGCCAGCTATACGCAGCAGCCGCCGCAGCTCGGCGACGGGTTCGGGCTTGGGATTTTTTGCTGAATATAATATCCTAAATGTAATTATGTTAATTAAAAAATGTCACTGTTTATATGCTTGGGGATGGGCTCGGGCTTGGGATTTTTTGCTTCGGGCTTTGCCAAGCCTGGCCCGGCTTATGATCGGGTCTACAACCCACCGCAACAGCCGCCGCAGCTACTCGTACTGCCCATTCCCCCACGCACTTTGCTCAACGAATCTCTATTTTTTATTTAAAAAAGAACGTAAGGTTCCCATTTCACCTTTCTTTCCAACCTTTCATGTACTCCCTCCGTTCCAAAATAAATGATCCAACTTTATAATAAAGTTAGTATAAAGTTGAATCATCTATTTTTACCTTAATTTACTTACCTTCTAAACCAATTTCACTTTAATTTACTTACCAAATTTCTAATCATAATATAAGGTAATTCACGGACGGAATTTGATGAACATTTATTTACACAGTTGTATTATTATAGACAGATAAATCACATGCTAACGTATTGGAATATTTATATTCGCATGGGCATTGTTCTATTAAAAATAAGACAAAAATAGCCCCGCGCACCCGTGCCTTGATCATCGCCTTCGCGCACAACCCACCGCACTAGCCAGGCGCACGGCCAGCACGCACGCTCGCCACTCCCGTCCTGCCGCCTCCTGTCTGGCTCCTTCCCAGCCTCCGCCGCGCGCCGCCACTTACCGTCGCGTCACCTTCTCTGCTTCTCCCCAGCCGGCGACCACCGCAGAAACGTAGTGCGCTGCCTGGGCGTCTACGTCGCTGCACGCCTGCACACGGCGGAGGAGCTCCCGGTTACTTCGGCAGAATCTGAAAACCGAGCCAAATTGTCGGTTTTCTAATTTTGTTCGTCATTTTGGGTTCGAAATTACTTAACCGAGCCAAACACCGAACTACACCAACCGAATCTTCGGTTTCTACCTACCTAACGCCCAGGCCCCTTGCTGCTCCACGCCGGACTCGCCACCGGAGGAGGAGGGCCAAGATAAACAAAACCGAATCCGAATAAAGCCGGCAAGTCAATGCAGTTCGCGATCACCACCGCCGTCTCCGCGAACCCGCATCTGAAGCCTCTGGTCTCCTTCCCGCGGCCGTCGCCCCCGCACCGGGTCCGAGTCCACCCTCCTTGCCACCGCCTGAACACGAGGGCGAGCGTCATGGCCTCCTCGGCGCCGCTGGAGCTCACCATCACGCGCCCCGACGACTGGCACCTCCACCTCCGTGACGGCGACGTGATGGCCGCGGTGCTCCCCCACAGGTTTGCTCCTTCTGCTGCTAGTGCACTCTTACTGTTCGGTGCAATGCCTCAAAGAGCTTAAACAGGCAGGGTGGCTGTGTGTTTGTTGTATGCTCTTTGGCAGCGCGAGGCACTTTGAGAGAGCCATCGTGATGCCCAACCTGAAGCCACCGGTTACTACAACGGCACGTGCGATCGCGTACAGAGATGAGATCCTCAAGGCGCTGCCTCCCGGGAGCAGCTTCGTGCCGCTCATGACGCTCTACCTCACGGACAGGACTAGCCCGGAGGAAATTAAGATCGCAAGTACGGATTCTCCCTACCGCAATTGGTTCTTTAGCTGTTTTTTTTTACCGTGTGTACTTCATGGTTGCATCTCTTGGTTATCAAATATCTATATCTGTCTCCCAACTAGCGAAAGACCAAATTTATAGTCAGCCCTAATGTTTGTTAGTGTTGATGTGCATTTGTGTGATGAGTTTGTTAGCACATTGTCAGTGTGTGTTAGAAGCTAGAATAAGCTTTATTGACGTGATTACAATTATTCCCTTAACGATTCTGGGTCATCTTGTAAATGTTATGCTCCTCCTTCAGTCATGACTCATAATGTTTATGTTTCATGCCATGTTTGTTTTGTTGGTTTGTAGGAAAGAGTGGTGTGGTTTTTGCTGTCAAGTTGTATCCTGCTGGAGCAACTACTAACTCCCAAGATGGCGTAACTGATATTTTGGGGAAATGCTTGCCTGTCCTTGAAGAGATGGTCAAGCAGGAAATGCCTTTACTTGTAAGTAGTTATTGTTCTTCTCCCTACACAGAATCCCAAAGTTTTGGTTCATCTGCCAAGTTGGTCTCTACTTTTACTTGACATGTTAAATGGGCTTGTCATTTGTTGCCTTGACAATACCGAACTTATCAAAAAGATGTTTGTTAGAGTTAGTACTATTGATTCCTGTATGATCAATGCCAACATAGTCACCTTTATGGCTATTTTTCATTTCCTTCAGGTTCATGGAGAAGTCACAGATCCTCATGTCGACACCTTTGACCGTGAGAAGGTCTTCATTGAGAAAATATTAGCACCACTTGTACAAAAACTTCCACAGCTGAAAATTGTTATGGAACATATCACTACGATGGATGCAGTGAACTTCGTAGAATCATGCAAAGAAGGTATGTGCTGTTTCAATGACCCTTAATACTTCTGTTTTCCCTTTTACATGGTTCTTACATTTTGTTGTGTTTTCAGGTCATGTTGCTGCAACAGTGACTCCGCAGCATCTCCTTCTAAACAGGAATGCGTTGTTTCAGGGTGGTTTACAGCCTCACAATTATTGCTTGCCAGTGCTGAAGAGAGAAACCCACAGTATGTTCTGGTCACTCTTGTGTCCCTAAGCCACAAAAGTTTCCAATCTCGTATCTCTAATTCTGCTTTTTCAAGAACACGCAAGAAATCTCTAATTCTGCTCAACTTCCTACCATTAATTATTGTTCTTGTTGAGATAATTGGTAGAAAACATTGACTTGGACATTCCTTCAGCACTAAAAGACTAGATCTACAACATTGCTATTCTTGCATTACATTATCATGTTCCTTTTGATGATAATTATATTCAGTTCTTGCCCAACATTGCAATTTTGAATACAAGAACATGGCTATGGACTTCGTTGCATTCTTTTATTATCACCTCCATTTGTAGGATAGCACGAGCGATGTCTTTGGTAGATAATATGCTCAATCTTCCTTTTCTTCTTTCTACAGCATCCAATGTGTTTAACTGTCTCTGAATCTTCTACCTCAGGGCAAGCTATTGTTTCTGCTGTAACAAGTGGGAGCAGACAATACTTTCTTGGCACTGACAGTGCTCCCCATGATAAACGGCTGAAGGAGTGTTCCTGTGGATGTGCAGGAATATATAGTGCTCCTGTTGCTCTTTCTCTTTATGCGAAGGTATTTGAAGAGGTAATATATTTCTCTCTCTCTCTCTCTCTCATCGGAGTTCAGTATTTTGTTTGGCCTGGATATCTTACCATCTTACTAGAAACTACAGTCATAATGACTTTAGCTACAAAAAGCCTATCATAATCTTACGGGCAAAGAACTACTCTGTCAGACATGAAAATGCTAAAATTTCCTACTAATCTGTTTCTTGGACATATTGTGTCCTGTTTCAGGCCGGTGCTCTTGATAAGCTAGAGGCGTTTACAAGCTTCAATGGGCCAGATTTTTATGGTCTCCCAAGGAACACATCAAAGACTGTTCTGAGAAGGAGTCCCTGGAAAGTGCCTGCAACTTATGCGTACGGTTCAGGAGTGATTGTGCCTATGTCCACCGGCAACACTCTGGAATGGCTTCCGCCCGATCAGCCCGAAGAATAAGCAAATTACAGACGGTCCATTTGGGGGAGAAACAATAAGTGGAGCCGTTCCATCTCCCCCCTTTCTGTAGAATGCGCCTGACAAACAAGGTTTTGGTTGTAGACTTACCCCGTGTGGGATTCTTAAAATCAACTTTGTAAGAACAACTTATTCCAAGCAAGAGCGAAAAAGTCTTCGTCTGAATAAAAGAAAAGAGGTTCTTGTTGAGTTATCTGCATTTCAGTGGATTGCACTAAAACCTCGTCATAAGATAAAAGGGTACAAGCTATATGCAGGTAAGCGATACTATATTTGCCTGCGAGTCTTGTTGAGTCGATTGGCACGGCAGGTGAAGCGGCAGCCACAGCCATCCGTGCGCAGGTGTTGTGTCGGCATAGCTCTACCCAACAGGTTCAAATGTTGGTGCTCATATTACACACACCACTACGAGAACAAGGAATTTAGCCAGTTCCTTGGTTTATTCGTCGTCTCTTTCATTCCTTTTTTTTTCTTTTCTTTTGCGGGTGTCTCTTTCATTCCACCCTGAGTTTAGAAGACGTGTTGTTCGCGTGTAGTGATAATTCAAGATAGTACTGTATTCCTTTTTGCAGGTGATAATTTAAGACACTTTAACTCTTCAAACTTACTAATATTCAATTACGCGATCCGTTTTCAACTCGCATGTATCGTTGTGGGCACATTGCACACATCACTCTGTTCCTCCCTCCACACAAATATAAGATGTTCTACAGTAACCCTTTTCTAAATATGTAGACACTTTTTAGTTTTAGTGTGCTTGTTCATTCATTTCAATCCGACCGTAATCTATACTGAAATATCTGAAACATCTTACATTTATGAACGGATACTTGAGAATCATAGTAAAAAATAAAAACCTCATCCGAAGCAGATATAACCTGCTGAATTCTCTGCTAACTACTTTGTCATCGTCGCCGATCACCACCGCTCGTGCTTTCGTCAACATCCAGGCCATCGTCGCCGTCCTCGTCGTCTTGGATTGAAGCGAGGAGCGCCCGCCGCTCGGCGATTCTGAGCATGCCCATCTCCTCCATCTCCCTGACCACTCTTTCAGCGTCCTCCCTCTTCCCCGCCCTCCCCAGCTCCTCCACCACCGCCCTCCTCGTGATATGATCCACCACCGCCCCCGCCCTGGCCATATCCCACATCACCCGCTCGGCCTCCGCGGCCTCCCCGGCCACCGCGAGCGCGCTGACGAACGCGTTGCAGGACGGCTCCGTCGGCATCATCCCTTTGCCCCGCATTTCGTCGAACAGCTCCCGGGCGTTCTTCGTGCGGCCCTGCGCGCTCAGCCCGCGCACCAGGTAGCTGTACGTGAGGCCGTCCGGCTCGCACCCGTAGACGGGCGCCATCTGGTGGAACACGCGCAGCGCGTCGTTGAGGTGCAGCGACTGCGCGTAGCCCTTGACGAGCACGTTGAGCGCCCGGGTGTCCGGCGGGATGCCCTCCTCCAGCATCTGCCGGAACAGCGCCGAGACGGTGTCCATGTACATGTAGTGGACCATGGAGTCGTTGCCCCCGCGCGACAGCAGCGCGGTGAAGAGCGCGTGGTAGGTGTCGGCGGCGGGGCGCGCGGCCGGGTCGGCGGAGGAGCGCATGAGCGTGTAGACGTGGAACGCCTTGCCGAGCTTGCGGAACTCGCAGTAGAAGTAGAGGGCGGCCCTGAGGAGGGGCCCCGGGGACGGCAGGGACGGGAGGAGGGAGAAGAAGAGGGCGCAGGTGCGGTCGAACTCGTGGTAGAGCTGGGCGGTGCCCAGGCGCTTGATGGCGACGAGGAAGGGCCCGGGGTCGGGCCGGAAGGTGGGCCGGCCGAGGGAGTGGGTGAGGAGCGGGAAGAGGAGGCGGAGGTCGGAGGTGGAGGCGAGCGAGGATGCGAGGACGGCCGGGGTGAGGCGGGAGGGGAGGGAGGCGATGGCAGTGGAGACGGCGTCGGGTGACGGCGACTGGCTGGGCGCGCGGTGGCTGCGGCGGAAGCGGTGCGGGGTGCGGCGGGAGGAGGTGGCGAAGGGGAGGTGCTGGGAGAGGGAGGCGCCGGCGGGCGTGCTGCAGAGGATGCGGCGGAGGAGCGTGCTCATCGCGGCGGCGGCGGCGGGGATACTGCAACACCAGTACAGTCCGCAGAACCCACAAAAGGCCACAGACGGCATAACACAATCCCCCACCCGGTTAGGCAACCGCCACCACGCACGACACGCTCACATCACATCACATAGCACCAAAGCACAGGCGGCCTAGTCGGCTTGCAGAAAGGATGGCCGCCGCGGTCGCCTTGGCAAGCCCTCTCCGGCGACTCCTCCACCTCCCTTTCCCGCGCCGCGCTATCCCCACACCACTCCGCTTCTTCGCGCGAGGTAAGCCCTAACCCATTGCCTGGTCGGCCTGATGCTCTGATTGAGCTGTTTGTCTAAGACTTGGTCGCCATGCGCAGGGCGGTGTGACCTGGCCCTCGTCGTCTCGGCGGCCGCAGTCGGAGATTCGTCTGCTAAGGGGAGCGTGCACAGGCATGTAATCGAGGAAGTCATGGACATTCTGGATATGGTTATCTCTTTTTCTTCATTCTAACACATTTGTATTTTCCATTGAGCTTCCGTCAGAGTCTAGTTCGACGTGAAACAGTTATGTTTGAATGTTTCGCTTACTGAGATTAGATGGTTGACGATAATGCGGATAGTCGGCTTGTGGATGAGGTGTTTGATTAACTGCGTCAATGGAACTTGAGGTTTCTTTCCGCAATTTAAGAAAGTATCATGAGCTTCAGGTTGTGTTCCAGTAGGCTCACAGACTTCCTCTCTAAGTGGGTTTATTACATGAAAATTAGGGGGAAATTAGATGTGTTTACTGAGATTAGATGGTTGATGATAGTGCCGGATGCTTGGCCTATCGGGGAACTGTGCCTCGATGGAATCTGAGACTTCTTCCCACTATTCATGAGCTTCAGGTTGTGTTCTAATAGGCTGATGCTTCCTCTCTAAGAGAGTATTTTTAGTACATGAAACTTAGGGGAAATGAGAAGTGCTTCCTGTTAGCTGTTTCGCTATTGAAGCATGAAGAAAAAGCCAATGAATTGTCCATTTGGTGTGTGAAAACATAACCTTTCAATCATATTGACTGGTGCCTTAGTAAGAAGAGAGTAAAATTGCTTCTTCCAAGGTATACCAAGTGGCTGGAGTTATTATATAATTAGTGAATAGATGTACGGATAAGTTGTAGGGAGGAAATACAAACTTGATCCTAATATCCTATAGTGTCACATGATGCTTGAAACAGAACATAACATAACTGCCTTTTTGCATATTAACAATGTACCATGAGATTACTGCATGACTTTTCAGTAAATTTGATTCAGTTCTGTAGTTAATCCATTTCCAAGAGAAGGCATATCACCCTGTTTCATATTGAGCAAATTACTGGGGTTACCAGTTACATGATCATTAGTCCTTCGATTCATGAATTTGTACTGACATCAAGCGTATGCAGGCACAAAGGGCTTCCCAACGAAGAGACGTCTTCCACACCAGTTTTCTTACGCCGCCTATCATAGCGGAGGCTATGCTAGCAATTGAAAAGTTAGCTGGTATCAAAGCAGTAGCTCAGGGGGGCTATCCACAGGTTGAATTCAATAAAATCAAGGGACTTGAATAATAGCTTATATTAACCTATATACCTTGTTTTTCTCATCTTCATATCCATCTAGGCTGAGCGGTGCCGAATTTCGGTTGGGCATCCAGACTCTATGAGAAGTGACCCAGATGTAGTTGCTGCTTTGAGGTTTTCAAGAATTTATATTGTAGCCACCACTACCTGTTATGTAAACTGACTTTTAAACCTTTCCCAGCATCTCCGGGAATTTCCGATTGGAACCCTGTTCTCATGGTGACTTTCTCGGTGCTATTCTTGGGGCAGGAATTACAAGGGAGAAAGTTGGAGATATACTTTTACAGGTCCACACTTTCCACAAATACTCATTTCCCTGATGCGGTGTCCAGTTTTCCTTTTTCCATCTAATCATCATTTGGGTTGTCTCTTTGCTTTTCTGTTAGGGGGAAAGAGGTGCTCAGGTCCTTGTTGATCCAGAGCTTGTTGACTATCTGACTTCCACACTAGAAAAGGTAGGTGTCTCGCAAATTATGTTGCCAATTTTTCGTTTGCGCGAGCTGGATGTGCATGCTCCCACTTATGTGCCTATGTTTATATAGTGGACCAGATCTGAGATATGGTTCATTCTTCATTGACATGCATTCAATGCTATGCAAAGCACATAGCCTGTATATTACATGCTGATGTATTTATTTTTACTCGGCACTTTAAGAAATTAGAGCACATTGCGATCTTAATTTTTATGTCCGCTTAGATTGCTGAAAATCTTTGTTCTTTTTATGTTAGTCTTTTGTATTTGTGAGTTTTGACCCAAATCTGTCCACGAAGAATCTCCCCATGAACTTCGACTGTTGTTCATGATTTTTTTGAGTATTATTTTCCTTGTTGGAAGTGCTGATTCTTCTAATTATGGTTTACTCTGAATGATATTTTATTGAACAGGTGGGGAAAGTTGGCGTTTCATGCACCCAGATTCCCTTGCTTGCTATAGAGTATGAGCCACCAAGGTTTGTTTCACATGTCATCGTGGATCTTAGTATATATACTGCATGCTTAAGATCACAACAACTTATGATGTAATACCCTGGAATAAGCTACTCAGCACTGCCATTGAACTGCAGGACCAAATCTTTTAAAACTGTAGAATCATCACTTCGGGTTGATGCTGTGGCCAGTGCAGGATTCAAAATATCACGCACAAAGCTTGGTAGCATGATCAGGTATGAACTTTAAGCTGCTAATTTGTTACTTTATGTTCAGTAAGGCTTTTCTTTACCTTAACATGAATAGTTGGACATTCTTATCTTATTTTGGACAGTGCTGTTAGCCTGTTGGTTTTTCTTATTACCGTGCACAATGCAATTCATTGTAAGTTTCTTTTTCTGTTTGGTAAGTTCTGGAGATGTTCGTGTGAATTGGTCACTGGTTTCGAAAAGTGGAGCTACCCTCAAGGCTGGAGATGTTGTTTCTGTCAGTGGGATGGGGAGATTAAAGGTAAAATCAATCACCAGTTATTGTCTTTTTGAATAAATGCTTGACGAGCCTTGAATTCTTTTGAGCAAATTAGGATAAAATTATGATGTTACTGTTGCACCTAGTTCACGCTGATGGAACAATTTTTCTGGTGCTTGAGAGGCATTCCACCAGTGCAGGTTTTTGAGAATATGTTGGACCTTGCATTGTATTGTGTATGCAGTTAAGTTGGACCCCCCCCATTCTATATGTTTAGTGTTTGTTATTGTTTTGATCTTTTCCTTCCTTATTCTGTGAACCATACTCCAAGATGTTAAATGGAAAAATTACAACCTTCGCTGTCCACTTATAGTCATAATATGTTTGTTGATATATGCTGACAATTAGATCTTTGCATTATATGATATGCAGAAATACCCGTTATAGCATGCTATGGAAGATGTATGCATGCTACTAGAGATGTCTAATACATTTTCAAATCTTTGTTATATGCTTGAGTTACTTCAAGTCATTATTTCCTGTAGATTGGGGAAATCGTGACTACGAAGAAAGGCAAATATGTCGTTCAGTTGATTCAATATTTGTAGGCCCGTGACTGATCAATTGTTCTCTGAAGAATACCTGACTCGTGGTATGCATTTTGATACCTACCTACTATTTGAAGAAAATTCTTTTGTTCACGATTCAAATAGTAAAGCTGAAAATTTCGCTCTGCTTAGTATAGTATATTCTAAGATTCATCAAGTAATTACTTCATTTTGCTTGAATGAGCTGGGTTCAATAGTTCTAAAGAAACTCGTGAGTACATAGTTAGGGTGTAATTGTATTGCTGATTCATCACTGAGGCAGTATAAAAGATCATACTATGATGGAAAAAACAATTTATTTATGCTATATGTGCTTAACATCTACTCCGTATTTTGGATTTGCACTCTTCTACTCTTTACTGTGCACTTTGCTTTCAGAGTTTGCAAACTGCTCAGTTGCTTACACAAGCATAAGGGCTGCAGCTGCCTACCTTTGCCTACCTGCAAATACTATTTACGATGAAACTGATCCATAGTGTTTAGAATGGAAAAGGACAAGTGGACAGTACTTGTAAAGTATATGTGACAACTTATCTTTAAAGTCCAGCTGAAATTGAGAATGAAATTTAAAAGGTACGCAATTTGCTTATACCCCCTCCGGTCCTTTTTACTCCGCATGTTATGTTTCAAGTCAAACTTTACAAAGTTTGACCAAATTTATATTAAAAAATATCAACATCTACAATACCAAATATATATACTATGAAACTAAATTTCATAATAAATCTAAAAATATTAATTTGGCATTGTGAATGTTGATACCTTTTTCTAGAAGTTTGGTCAAAATAAAGATACTTTGACTTCGGACAAAACTTATATGCAAACTAAAAAGGACCGGAGGGAGTAGTTGCAAGTCCATATGTTTTCAATGTTTTTATGGAGTACTCCCTCCGTTCCGAATTACTTGTCTTAGATTTGTCTAGATACGGATGTATCTAGCACTAAAATGAGTCTAGATACATCTGTATCTAGACAAATCCAAGACAAGTAATTCGGAACGGAGGGAGTAAATGGTATCATACATGCAAAGGTGGGTAGCTGCACATAGGCTTAGAAAATCTGCTTCCTTTCATCAGAATTCTTCGTGTGGCAGCTACCACTGATGTAGTCTTCTTGGTATTTTGTAGGATCAAAGTCCCTCCGAACTCCAACTCCTGTGAGGACTTGTTCTGCTTTGGGGCAAAAAGGGAAAAGAAAAGTATACATTTTGGAAACCAATGGAAATGTGTTTCTTCTATTCATACTAATAAAGAGCAATTCGGAAACAACATCTTCAGTAATTTCTGTCATCAGGAAACATGTGACATGACTACGATATGGTAGGAAACCTTTGCACTTGGGTAAATTAATAACTATGGGTCGTAACTTCTACTCCCTTTTTTTAAAGACTTCTCAAAGGGTTATATTCGTTGTACTGAATCTTCCGTTCTAACTTCCAAGTTGCAAAATTACCTTATTACTCCCTCAGTCCGAAAAGCTTGTCCCAATCTCTGGTAAAATTGATAACTATGGGTCGCAAGTCCAACCCCCTATATATTTTTTAGAGGCTTTGCAAAGGGCTATATTCCTTGTACCAGATCTCCTGTTCCAACTTCCAAGTTGCAAAATTATCTCAAGACTCAGTGTTGGAAGTCAGAAACGATTCTTACTGTTGCATAAGTTTTGTTATCACAGGGTTCCTTCTTGAAAACACCCGTTATCACAAGATTCCTTCTCGAAAACACCCGTTGTCACAAGATTCTCATTTTTTCTGTACAAAGATAAGGAGTTGTTCAACCATCCCTGGTACTAAAGCTCATGTCATCTCGTCTCTTGAACAATAAACCACAAAATATCTAGGAAAGACTTACACTGTTGAAACGCTATGGCAATGGCAGCAGACCTGAACCTGACTGCTAAAGCTTCCTACTGGTATCCATCTGAAGTGCTTATCTGTTTCGCAATCACGCAAAACCTTTGGACCTACCGCCTACGTACAATGCAACAGTGATGAAATATGTAGATCTTGGATGATGCCAGGCAGCACTGTAGGTAAGTCTCCGGTCTCCAGTTCCACCAGAATGCAAATAATTTGCCCCTCCTACGCATCCTTTCACGGAGATATCCAATCTGATCCAGTTGGGATACTAGTCTACTAGGCTATGCAAAAAGCAGTAGAGTAAGTATCACATGCATGCTCTTTAAAGGAGTGCTGTAGCTGTGTCCCAACTTTGTGGACCTTAATTGAAGTAACTTGACAGCCTGTGACAAGGAGGTGTCTGATTTAAGCCCACCAATTAATTGGACGGGGAACTACAGCTACCTCCCTTGCTGAAGGTAATGCCAAAAGGTTGCTCACTCACATGCTCCTATCCTATCGCCATAGAACTGACCTGGCCACCTGGGAGTACTGGTAAGCTATGTGTGGCTTACCGTTGTTCAGGTTTTCGCCCGGTTTATCTACACCAAACCAAGCAGTTTGGGTCCTTGTACAACGAATATAATAGCTCTCCTGTTATCTTTAAAAAATAACAAAGCTACGGTCGAGACCAAATGGATGGGTTTATCTATCATTGTGGTTGCTTGATTGATTTGGCGCTGAAGAGAATGGAGGGAGGGAGGGAGCATTTGGTATTGTGACTTTAAAGTGGACCGCGGTGAAATGCTGGTGGTAGTGGGCTGAATGAGTGGGACAGGTAAGGGCGAGCTACCTTTTCCACAACAAAATCATCCCAAGTTTGGACCCTTGCACGACAAGTTTTACTACTCTACTTTTTGAGCCGGCGTGATGTTGTTCTTTCCGGCTACTAGTAGATAACGTATTCATCTCACTCAGAGTCAAGTCCAAGTACCTATCTTAGCTTTTCTCTTGTTTTCTGCAGTCCAACAACCTGTTGAAAACAGACGCTCCTTCCTTCAGGAAGGACGCCCTTCCTGGACGTGCCATTTGTAGGACAAGACTGGCCGTGCCATTTGCCAAAATATGTGCGTAAAGCTTCCTTGTATTCTACGCTCGCCATACTTTGAAAACACACAAGGCCAACGCCTCCCTTTTGCTTCCCTTTTTTTTAGCTAAAACGCCCTTCCGGCTCTTTATTCATCAGGCGCTAGCATATCTGACTGCAAGGTTTCAGTCAGCCACCCAGGGATTACATCGTACACAAGCATAGATACAGAAAGCTTTAAAGCATGCCTAGCTACACGGTGGGCTGCCAAATTAGTCCGACGGCAAGCATACCGAAGCTTGAATCTGTGAAAGAAATTACACATATCCCTCATCTCTCTGATGAGATGGAAACAACTTGACTTCTGTGGAGCTTCCCATAGATTCTGAATTTGTTGGCAATCCGTCTCCACCTCCACGTACTGAAGCCCTGAATTCTGCGCTGCTGCAAGCACATCTCTGCACGCGAGAAGCTTGATCGTGAGGGGGTCCGAAACTCCATCGTATCGTGAACACCCCGCGCTCACGAACGCCCCCTGGTGGTCTCGTACGACAAAACCCGCACCACCTTTGCCATGTTCCGAGTCCGTAGCTCCATCCATATTTATTTTCACCCACCCCACAACCGGTGGCTGCCATCTTGGACGGATAGCAGGTTGAAGTCTGCCGGTTGCTGGAACTTCAAGAGCTCAAACAATCTCTTCTATGGTTCTCATGGATTGCATTGGTTGGTACTGCTGCTCTCCATGTGTATAGCTATTTCTTGAGTGCCACACTGCCCACATCACTGTGATCATGATTGCCGCAGTCTCCTTCTTTATCATGTTATGGTCCAGTATATCCCGGGACCAAGTCCCTGGATGGAGCCTCGGCATGTTTATGTCGAAGAAACGCTCAGCCGCCTCCCAGAAGCGTCTAACATGGTCACACTCCATCAATGAATGAAACAACGTTTCATTATCATTGCCACACATTGGGTAGTTTGGTAGAAAACCCTTTAGCACTCGCCACCAAAATACCCTAATCTTGTGCAGAACATTAAGCTTCCACAGAGCTCGCCCTGTTCCTTCATCACCCGTCGATGAGCCCTCTATCACCGTCATCTGCCGCTTTTCTTCCATTGCATGCCTATACGCTGATCGTATAGTAAAAAGGCCGGACTTCTCCCACGCCCATGCCCAGATATCTGCATCGCCTGTCCTCGACCTTGGCATAGCCAAAATTGCATCCACATCAGGGGGTAAGAATACCGATCTGATCAGCTTAGTCTTCCACTGGTTTGAAACTGGATCAATCAAATCTGAGACCAGCTGTACGGAGTTTGGCTTCAGAGCTCCCATTGGTCTCATGGAGAAGCTTCCATCGATCCAATGATCGTGCCAAACCTCAGTCGTAGTCTCGTCTCCCACTCGCCGAATAAGACCCGACTTGAGCATCTCCCTTCCTTTTATAATAGCCTTCCAAGTTTTTGATGCACTTGCAGGGCACCCGGCTGTAAGAAACTCCTCATTTGGGAAGTACCTTCCCTTTAACACACGAGCACACAAGCTGTTTGAGTTCTCAAGTATTCTCCATGCCTGTTTTGCTAGCATTGCGTCATTGAAAGTCTCAAGGTCACGAAAACCAATCCCTCCTTTTGACTTTGCAATGCACATTTTCTCCCAAGATTGCCAATGCATTCCCTTTTTATCTAGTGAACCAGCCCACCAATATTTTGACATGTTCGCTGTCAGTTTCTTGCACAAGCCTTTTGTGAGTTTAAAGCAACTCATAGAGAAGGCCGGTAGAGCTTGGACAACAGATTTTAAGAGAACTTCTCTTGCAGTGCAAGACATCTTCCTTTCACACCACCCTTGCACCTTTGCCCGTGACCGCTCGTTGATATGTTCAAAGTTTTGCTCCGTGATTCTGCCCGCCGCAGTAGGGAGGCCAAGGTACTTTTCCGACATAGCCTCACGATGTATCTGAAGAGCATTTTTAACACCCCTCTTAACAGAAGCCCCGCTGTTTGGACTAAAAAATACAGAGCTTTTCAACTTATTGGCACTCTGTCCCGAGCCCACACTATATTGTTCAAGAATCTCATTCAATCTTGTGGCACTTCTGGAATCAGCCTTCATAAAGATCAAGCAATCATCTGCAAATAAGAGATGCAAAATCCATGGGGCAGTATTACTAACTCTGATGCCCCTATCAATCCACCCTCCATCATAGTTTTGCAACATACAGGAGAGGCCCTCCCCACACAGGAGAAACAAGTAGGGCGAGATGGGATCTCCCTGTCAAAATCCTCTAAAAGGCGAGAAAGTCGGCAGTAGTTCACCATTCACCTTCACTTGAAAACTCACGGTGGTCACACAAGACATAACAAGTGATATCGAGCGTTCATGAAAACCAAGTTGATGCATAATTCCATGTAAATATGCCCATTCTACTCGGTCATATGCCTTGATCATATCTATTTTGACCGCACACCATCCCTGCTTTCCCTTCTTCCTCCTCATGGAATGAACACACTCATAAGCGACTAGGATGTTGTCGGTAATAAGTCTTCCCGGAACGAAAGCACTTTGCTCCTCTGCAATTATCTCATCAAGAATCTCCCTTAACCGGTTAGCTAGAACCTTAGAACAAAGTTTGTAAAGAACATTGCACAAAGAAATTGGCCTATATTGTGTGATATTTTGCGGGTTTCTCACCTTGGGTATAAGCACAATAACCGTATTGTTCACCTCATTCGGCATTTGTCCTCCATTTAGGAAATTGAGGACATCCAACGTAACATCTGGGCCAATCAACTCCCAATGTTTCTAGTAGAATCCAGCATGGAACCCATCACAACCGGGTGCCTTTGTAGGTCCCATAGCAAACAATGCAGCCTTCACTTCCTCCTCTTTGAACGGTCTAACAAGCTGTTCGTTCATAGCATCTGTAATTTTATGTGGCACATGATGAAGAACTGCTTCAACTTCTGTATGTTCTTGAGTCGTGTACAAGTTAGTGTAAAACTGTTGCACTTCTGCATGTATTGCTTCATTTGTCTCACATAGCGAACCATCCGCAGCTTGGAGACTGCGTATATGGTTCCTACTTTTGCGGGCTGCCTCTCGCGCCTGGAAAAAGCTCGTATTGCGGTCACCTGCCTTTAGCCAATCGACCCTCGATCTCTGACGAGCCATGATTTCTTCTTTGTGTAGGAGATCAGAGAGCTGTCGTGCTAAGTCTTTTTCTCTTCCTGTGGGCCCCTTGAATAAGAAGTTCGATCGTTCTTTCTCGTATTCCTTACGAATCTTTTTGATCTTGCGTTGTACATCCCCAAACTTCTTGGTTTTCTAGTCCGTTAGACGGATCTGCATTGCCGAAAGGGCCTCTCCTAGCCCTTGCAAACCATGCGACCCCGCTCCCTAGGGCCAGCCCTGGACTACTATATCATTATACGTTTCATCCAACTTCTAGGCCTCCTCATATATGAACCTACGTCTCCCTTCCCCTGCCACCTATGGTGATACCAACATTTGCAATGCCAGCATACAATGATCCGATTTTGGGGAGGGGACATGCTTAACAAAAGATGCAGCATACAAACTCAACATTGCCGGATTCACTAGGAATCTGTCCAGCCGAACCTTAACATTGCAGTCGCCTTGCTGCATATTATCCCACGTGAACGGGACACCCTGGAAACCCAGGTCTTGTAATTCACAGTCATCAAGACACTGACGAAAACCATCCATTTGCCACTCTAGGCGATCATGAGCTCCAAAATACTCAGAATTGTCTATGATTTCATTAAAGTCACCACCACAAATCCACGGTACATTATGCTGAGATTTGAGACATCTCAACAGGTTCCAGCTTTCGACGTGTTCACTTCTTCTAGCCTTAGTGTAGAAGCCCGTGAACCGCCAAACCTTATTATCACTCCCGATATTCTTAACCATTACATCAATATGTTGATTCGAGTAATTATTGAGGGTTACATCCACTTCTTTTGACCAAAACAAAGCTAAACCTTCGCTAAGCCCATCACTACTCACTCGACAGCACCCTTCAAAACCAAGCCTGGCCGTCAACTCACTTACACGCTTTCCCTCGATCTTTGTCTCACACAAGAAGACCAAAGCGGGACCTTCCATCTTCACGAGATCGTGAAGTTCTCGAACTGTCTCCGGGTTCTGATAACCCACAAGTGTAGGGGATAATTGTAGCCTCTTTCGATAAGTAAGAGTGTCGAATCCAATGAGGAGCTAAAGGTAGAACAAATATTCTCTCAAGTCCTATCTGCCACTGATACGACTCTACGCACGCTTAGTGTTTGCTTTACCTAGAACAAGTATGAAACTAGAAGAACTTTGTAGGTGTTGTTGGATAG
Organism: Triticum aestivum; assembly: GCF_018294505.1. NCBI lineage: Eukaryota > Viridiplantae > Streptophyta > Magnoliopsida > Poales > Poaceae > Triticum > Triticum aestivum. Next base: position 506,997,421 of record NC_057801.1, on the reverse strand, counting down.
GTTTGCAAGATAATAAAGAGCACGTAAATATAAACTAGGGGCTGTTTAGATAAAGAAGCAATAAAGTAAATATAGCGAGTGTGGAAAAGTGGTGGTAGGAGTTGTGGAATTGTCCCTAAGCAATTGACTACGTTACTAGACCGGTAATCACTATTGCGATTCTATTTGTGGGAGAGGCATAAGCTAACATACTTTCTCTACTTGGATCATATGCACTTATGATTGGAACTCTAGCAAGCATCCACAACTACTAAAGATACATTAAGGTAAAACCCAACCATAGCATTCAAGTATCAAGTCCCCTTTATCCCATACGCAACAATCCCTTACTCGGGTTTATGTTTCAGTCACTCACGCAACCCACTATAAGCGAATCATGGACGCATTGCAACACCCTACATCGGGAATCCCTCACCCTTGCACGACACGGAGGGCACCATAGGACAACACCAATAATAAAACATGCAACTCAAACCAATCATAACAATTCATCAATCACCGATAGGACAACGAAAATCTACTCAAACATCATAGGATGGCAACACATCATTGGATAATAATATGAAGAATAAAACACCATGTTCAAGTAGAGGGTACAGCGGGTTGCGGGAGAGTGGACCGCTGGATATAGATGGGGGAAGGTGATGGAGATGTTGGTGAAGATGGCAGAGGTGTTGGTGAAGATCACGGTGATGATGATGGCCCCCGGCGGCGTTCCGGCGCCATCGGAAGCAAGGGGGAGAGAGCCCCCCTTCTTCTTATTCTTCTTCTTCTTCTTCCTTGACCTCCTCCCTAGATGGGAGAAGGGTTTCCCCTCTGGTCCTTGGCTCCCATGGCGTGGGAGGGGCGAGAGCCCCTCCGAGATTGGATCTATCTCTCTGTTTCTGCGTTCTCAGATTCTGCCCCTTCACCGTTTCTTTTGTATCCAGAGATCCGTAACTCCGATTGGGGTGAATCTTTCGCCCAGATTTTTCTCATAAAATTAGATTTCTTGCGGCAAAAGAAGAGCGTCAACCGCCTTACAGGTGGCCCACGAGAGTGCCAGGTGCGCCTAGGAGGGGTGGGCGCGCCCCCTGTCTCGTGGCCACCTTAGACACCGTTTCGCGTTGATTCTTCCTCCGGAAAATCCCAAATATTCCAAAATAATTCTCAGTCCATTTTTATCCCGTTTGGATTCCATTTTTATTGGGTTTCTGCGAAACATAAAATATGCAACAAACAGGAACTGGCACTGGGCACTGGATCAATATGTTAGTCCCAAAAATAGTATAAAAAATTGCCAAAAGTATATGAAAGTTGAATAATATTGGCATGGAACAATCAAAAATTATAGATATGACGGAGACGTATCAGCATCCCCAAGCTTAATTCCTGCTCGTCCTCGAGTAGGTAAATGATAAAAAGATAATTTTTGATGTGGAATGCTACCTAGCATAATCTTGATCATATGTCTAATCATGGCATGAATATCAAGACACGAGTGATTCAAAGTAATAGTATATCATTTGACATAAAAAACAATAATACTTCGAGCGTACCAATAAATCAATCATGTCTTTTCAAAACAATAAGGCCAAAGCAAGCTTATCCCTACAAAATCATATAGTTTGGCCATGCTTCATTTTCATCACATAAAAATGCTCCCATCATGCACAACCCCGATGACAAGCCGAGCAATTGGTTCATACTTTTTAACGCGCTTCAGCTTTTTCAACCCTCACACAATACATGAGCGCAAACCATGGATATAGCACTATAGGTGGAATAGAATATGATGGTGGAGGTTTATATGGAGAAGACAAAAAAGGAGAAAGTCTCACATCGACGCGGCTAATCAACGGGCTATAGAGATGCCCATCAATTGATGTTAATGTGAGGAGTAGGGATTGCCATGCAACGGATGCACTAAGAGCTGTATGAAAGCTCAAACTGAAAACTAAGTGGGTGTGCATCCAACTTGCTTGCTCATGAAGACCTAGGGCATTTGAGGAAGCCCATCATTGGAATATACAAGTCAAGTTCTATAATGAAAAATTCCCACTAGTATATGAAAGTGACAACATAAGAGACTCTATATGAAGAACATGGTGCTACTTTGAAGCACAAGTGTGGAAAAAGGATAGTAACATTGTCCCTTTTATTTTTATTTTTTCTTCTTTTTTTTCTTTTTGGGTGGGCTTCTTTGGCCCCCTTTTTTATTTAGGCTTCTTTGGCCTTTCCTTTTTTCTTTTTTTTTCATGGGACAATGCTCTATAATGATGATCATCACACTTTTATTTACTTACAACTCGATATTACAACTCGATACTAAAATAAAGATATGACTCTATATGAATGCTTCCGGCGGTGTACCGGGATGTGCAATGATCTAGCGTAGCAATGACATCAAAAACGGACAAGCCATGAAAACATCATGCTAGCTATCTTACGATCATGCAAAGCAATATGACAATAAATGCTCAAGTCATGTATATGATGATGATGAAAGTTGCATGGCAATATATCTCAGAATGGCTACGGAAATGCCATGATAGGTAGGTATGGTGGCTGTTTTGAGGAAGATATAATGAGGCTTATGTGTGATAGAGCGTATCATATCACGGAGTTTGAATGCACCGACGAAGTTTGCACCAACTCTCGAGGTGAGAAAGGGCAATGCACGGTACCGAAGAGGCTAGCAATGATGGAAAGGTAAAAGTGCGTATAATCCATGGACTCACATTAGTCATAAAGAACTCATATACTTATTGTAAAAGTTTTATTAGCCCTCGAAGCAAAGTACTACTACACATGCCCCTAGAGGGATAGATTGGTAGGAAAAGACCATCGCTCGTCCCCGACCGCCACTCATAAGGAAGACAATCAAAGAAACATCCAATGCTTCAAATTTGTCACACAACGGTTACCATACGTGCATGCTACGGGACTTGCAAACCTCAACACAAATGTCTCTACAATCCACAACCACCCACTAGCATGACTCTAATATCACCATCTTTATATCGCAAAAGTATTGCAAGGAATCAAACATATCATATTCGGTGATCTATAAGTTTATGTAGGATTTTATGACTAACCATGTGAATGAACAATTCCTGTCATCTCTCTAAATACATATTAGTGAAGCAAGAGAGTTTAATTCTTTCTACAAAAGATATGCCCACGCTCTAACAAATATAAGTGAAGCAAAAGAGCATTCTACAAATGGCGGTTTTTATGTGAAGAGAAACAGGCAATCTAAACTTCAAATAATATAAGTGAAGCACGTGAAGCATTCTATAAACCCACTCAAAAGATTTAAGTGAAGTGCAATGAGCATTCTATAAACCAACCAAGGACTATCTCATACCAGCATGGTGCATAAAATAAAAATGAAAACTAAATGCAAAAGACGCTCCAAGACTTGCACATAATGCATGAACGAAACGAATTCGAAAACATACCGATACTTGTTGAAGAAAGAGGGGATGCCTTCCGGGGCATCCCCAAGCTTAGACGCTTGAGTCTCCTCGAATATTTACTTGGGGCGCCTTGGCCATCCCCAAGCTTGATCTCTTGCCTCTCTTCCTTTTCCTCATATCGAAACCTCCTCGATTAGGCATTTCATCCACACAAAACTTCAACAGGAAACTCGGCAAGATCCGTTAGTATAATAAAGCAAATCACTACTCTAAGTACTGTTGCAAACCAATTCATATTTTATTTTTGCATTGTGTCTACTGTAATATAGCTTTTCCATGGCTTAATCCACTGATATAAATTGATAGTTTCATCAAAACAAGCAAACTATAAATCAAAAATAGAATCTGTCAAAAAAAGAACAGTCTGTAGAAATCTGACCATTCACCGTACTTCTGGTACACCAAAAATTCTACCAAAATTAGGAACAATAAACAAGTTGTATATAAAGACATTGCAAAAAGAATCAGAACCATTTCACGTTCCAGATAAAAATGTAAAATCGCGCACTACAACCAAAGTTTCTGTCCTGCACCGTACAAACCAACAAGCATTGTAAACATCCTAAAGGCAAACCTTGGCACATTATTTTTATAATACAATGGAATTGTACAAGGGGATAATTATTTTTGACGAAAAGTTTCTGTAATCAAGATTCACAAAGTTTCCGTGAGCATGAACAAAGTTCAAGGAGATCTCCCACTTCAACAATGCTTGTCTTTCTTACTTTCACTTTCCTTTTTGAAAAGTTTTTAGGTTCCCCTCTTTATTTTTTTTGGTTTTAAACTATATAAAAGCACTCAACAGAAATAAATAACTCTCTAAAACTTCCGGGTTGTCTCCCTGGCAGCGCTTTCTTTAAAGCCATTAAGCTAGGCATTTAGTGCTCAAGTAATGAATCCACCCGGATCCCAAGGTATATGAAAGCCAATTTTAATTAACAATGATTTGTAATTTAGTAGTGAGCACAAGGTAACATATATCATGCAACAACGAAGTCTAACTCTCTTCCTATGCATCGGCATGTCATAAAAGAACAATTCATGCATACCAAGTAAAGGCCAATGCATAGTATAAACAGTTTCTTGCAATTTTATCATATTGGAAACATAGAGAGGTGGAGATATAGTTCCTCTCTCATAATAATTGTAAGTAGGAGCAGCAAGCACATGCATATTATATCTATCAAAATCATTATGTGCAATGGTAAAAGGCAACCCATCAATATAATCCTTAATAAGCACAAACTTCTCCGATATAGTGTAGTTTGGAGAATTCAAAAAGATAATAGGACTATCATGCGTGGGTGCAATAGCAACAATTTCATGTTTAACATAAGGAACTATAGCAAGTTCATCTCCATAAGCATAATTCATATTGGCATCTTGGCCACAAGCATAGCAAGCATCATCAAAAAGGGATATTTCAAACAAATTCAAGGGACCATAGCAATCATCATAGCAATCATCCTTCGGTAAACATGAAGGGGAATTAAACAATGTATGAGTTGAAGAGTTACTCTCATTAGAAGGTGGGCACAGGTGATCAATCAGCTCTTCCTCCTTTTGTTCTTCGCTCTCATCATCATCTTTTTCATCCAATGAGCTCACAGTTTCATCAATTTCTTCTTCCATAGCTTCCTGCAAAATATTAGTCTCTTCTTGGACAGCGGAGAATTTCTCAATATATAGTTTAACATAGGCATTAGAAGCATAATTATCATAACAATATTCAAGTATGGCAAAATTTTCAGATTTGTAGAGAGTAGCATCATACTTTTCAATCAAAAAAGCAATTTCATAAGCACCCTTAAAAGCAACAAATTCTTCAATTTGTTGAACATCATAGTAATTATAAACACCCTTAGCATACGAAGATACGATCCCATTATCAATAAACTCACATTGATAGGGAAGGTGTTTCTTAGGGTTTTCAGAACAACAAGTAATATCATATATTTCACATAAATTCCAAGCATAACATTGCAAACGATGAATTTGATCCAGTAAAAGTTTCCCCTTTTCAGATATACGGTGTCACACAAAACAAGCATGCTCATCTAAAGATTTTCCCTCAACTAAGCTAGTGGGGGTTTCAGCACGAGCACAAAGGGATCGAAGATGATCCAAGTAAAAAGCTTCAGGAGTGTGATAGATTTTGAGTGGTTCTTCAACCATTGGTTCAGTAGGCACAACTAATTTTTTTGGTATTTTGCATTTCCTACCCATAACTAAAGATAGAAAACAACTAAGAACAACAAATAAAAATTACTTAGTGATAAAGCAAAGAAGCACACACGAGAATATTCACCCCACGCTATGACTCCCCAGCAACGGCGCTAGAAAATGGTCTTGATAACCCACAAGTGTAGGGGATAATTGTAGCCTCTTTCGATAAGTAAGAGTGCCGAACCCAACGAGGAGCTAAAGGTAGAACAAATATTCTCTCAAGTCCTATCTGCCACTGATACGACTCTACGCATGCTTAGTGCTCGCTTTACCTAGAACAAGTATGAAACTAGAAGTACTTTGTAGGTGTTGTTGGATAGGTTTGCAAGATAATAAAGAGTACGTAAATATAAACTAGGGGTTGTTTAGATAAAGAAGCAATAAAGTAAATATAGCGAGTGTGGAAAAGTGGTGGTAGGAGTTGTGGAATTGTCCCTAAGCAATTGACTACGTTACTAGACCGGTAATCACTATTGCAATTCTATTTGAGGGAGAGGCATAAGCTAACATACTTTCTCTACTTGGATCATATGCACTTATGATTGGAACTCTAGCAAGCATCCGCAACTACTAAAGATTCATTGAGGTAAAACCCAACCATAGCATTAAAGTATCAAGTCCCCTTTATCCCATACGCAACAATCCCCTTACTTGGGTTTGTGTTTCAGTCACTCACGCAACCCACTATAAGCGAATCATGAACGCATTGCAACACCCTACAGTGGGAATCCCTCACGCTTGCGTGACACGGAGAGCACCATAGGACAGCACCAATAATAAAACATGCAACTCAAACCAAACATAGCAATTCATCAATCACCGATAGGACAACGAAAATCTACTCAGACATCATAGGATGGCAACACATCATTGGATAATAATATGAAGCATAAAGCACCATGTTCAAGTAGAGGGTACAGCGGGTTGAGGGAGAGTGGACCGCTGGATATAGATGGGGGAAGGTGATGGAGATGTTGGTGAAGATGGCGGAGGTGTTGGTGAAGATCGCGGTGATGATGATGGCCCTCGGCGGCGTTCCGGCGCCACCGGAAGAAAGGGGGAGAGAGCCCCCTTCTTCTTCTTCCTTGACCTCCTCCCTAGATGGGAGAAGGATTTCCCCTCTGGTCCTTGGTTTCCATGGTGTGGGAGGGGTGAGAGCCCCTCCGTGATTGGATCTATCTCTCTGTTTCTGCGTTCTCAGATTCTGCCCCTTCACCGTTTTTTATATCCGGAGATCCGTAACTCCGATTGGGGTGAATCTTTCGCCCAGATTTTTCTCATGAAATTAGCTTTCTTGCAGCAAAAGAAGAGCGTAAACCGCCTTACAGGTGGCCCACAAGAGTGCCAGGCGCGCCCAGGGGGGTTGGGCGCGCCCCCTGTCTCGTGGCCACCTCGGACACTGTTTCGCGTTGATTCTTCCTTCGGAAAATCCCAAATATTCCAAAATAATTCTTCGTCCATTTTTACCCCGTTTGGATTCTGTTTGATATTGGGTTTCTGCGAAACATAAAACATGCAACAAATAGGAACTGGCACTGGGCACTGGATCAATATGTTAGTCCCAAAAATAGTATAAAAAGTTGCCAAAAGTATATGAAAGTTGAATAATATTGGCATGGAACAATCAAAAATTATTGATATGACGGAGACGTATCAGGTTCCCAAGCCCGCGACAGTTCTAAGATAAGCATCTCATTGCGGTCCGCGGGGCTGATTATCAGCCTCCGCGAGAACTTTTGCAGCCTCTTCCTCTGCCTTATTTTTCTTGGAATCACGGCTATCTTCTCTTGAGTCCGACAACTCGTGCCCCTCACTCTGCCGCTTCCTTAACACAGTCTCAGAATCTTGTAGAAGAAACTTATTGTATTCTCCACTATGCGCAGTCGCACTATTCATATCAACACGCCGATACACACCATTGTGGCCACGTCTCGTGCGCCCACCCCTTCCATTCGAACCTCTGCCTCTAGCATTAAATTGGTAGATCGCATTCCTCACCTTGCCCCTTCCTGTCTTCTCTGGTGAAGTCACCTCATCACCCGGTTCAACTTCATCTTGCATATCTTCTGGCGCATTGTGCCTCCCTTCATCTCCGGTGGCCTTGTATTTATAGGTTGGTGCACTGCCCCAACTCTTGTTCTTGTTTTCCAAAAACCTTAAGGCCTCACAGTATGGGGCCCTACCATATTCATCTCTCCCTGCCGAAGTAGGGCATACTAACTCTGCATGCCCCAGTTTACCACAGGAAAAGCAAAAATAGGGCAAGTTCTCATATTGGATGTCAAAAAACTCAGTCTCCTTCTTGGCTTTCTCCAGTTGCACCCAACGCATCAAAGGCTCATCCACCTTAATCCATACTCTGAATCTGAGACAATCGCCAAAAGCATAGCCCTTCCCATCAGCATCCAGGGTAACCACATCCCCTACCATGGCTGCAATGTGCTTCGGCCATGGCGGGGACAGTAGATTGAATGGGAGGTTAACCACCCGCGCCCAAATCTTGATCCTATCAAACTTGAGTTCAGAGGGCCGTGATCTGATGTTAAACCTCTCCAACACCACACAGTGCTTTCCAACCATCCATGGACCCCCCTCCAAGATCCGATCGCTGTCTCTCTTGTTCATGAAACTAGCCACAAACATGTTCTCCCCCGACGGCCTAAAACTCAACCCCTTCGGATTGCCCCACGCTGGGCGTCGCGCATCTCCGATGGTGTTCACATGGAGTACCCTTCGATGTAGTACCTTGCCGATTAGTGCATAAATCTCCTCCTCCGTCTTCTCTTCCTCATCATCAATGACTAACTTTGCTCTCTCTTTGTCCGTCGGCTCCAACCGATCCATGATCTGCTCCACTGTCTCCATCTCCTTGTACTGACCTCTCTTTCCTCCCATGGCGCTAGTCTCCGCCATCTTCTTCTTCTTGGCTGCATTGCATCCTTTTTCTTCCCTAATAAGCCAATTGTGAGCATGTGTTGCATCGTTTCCTGACTGAATTTCCCATGGAGGTTTGACCAATTCGAATGGTCCGATGCCATTTTCCGTAGCCATGGCCCAGCGGGAAGGAAGGACATGCCCGTCTAGCGATGGAGTAAGATGAATACTTTTTTCAAAAGGGATAAGATGAAACATTCACACACACAAAATAAATATTCATGGTCAAGCAGTCTTGCCGTGGTTAGAGCATCTACAGCCCGGCGCCCCAAACGCATCTCAAATGCCCGGGCGGGTTGACTGGTCACCAAAAACAGACCCACTCGCGCGCCACAAACGCATCACAAACGTCCGGGCTGTCCAGCGCCCCTCATATCCAGCCCAAAGCTAGGACGGATATGGGGCACCCGCATTCCGATCCAATCCAGAGCAATGTCGAGCTCCGGCAGCGACTCCGGCTCCGCCCTAAACTATGATGAGGAGCTGGCCTTCCACATTGCTTTCGAGCGGTCCAAGGTGGACTCCAGGGGCAACTCCAGATCTGCAGCGTCACCGCATCTCCTACGTCGATGCAGCACGGACGCCGGAGCTGGACCCTTCTAGCCTGCGCTCAGCTTCGGCAGGACAGCGCAGTCTGCACGGCCCATGCGCCATCCCCTTCCCCCGCAGGCCGCTCCTCCACGCGAGCAGCGGTTGGTGCTAGTCCTTGCACCTCCGGCCCACTCCGGAGTCAGAGGCGCGCATGATGACCCACAAATGTAGGGGATCTATCGTAGTGCTTTTGATAAGTAAGAGTGTCAAACCCAACGAGGAGCAGAAGGAAATGACAAGCGGTTTTCAGTAAGATTTTCTCCGCAAGCACTGAAATTATCGGTAACAGATAGTTTTGTGATAACATAATTTGTAACGGGTAACAAGCAATGAAAGTAAATAAGGTGCAGCAAGATGGCCCAATCCTTTTTGTAGCAAAGGACAAGCCTGGACAAGTTCTTATATAGAGAAAAGCGCTCCCGAGGACACATGGGAATTATCGTCAAGCTAGTTTTCATCACGCTCATATGATTCGCGTTCGTTACTTTGATAATTTGATATATGGGTGGACCGGTGCTTGGGTACTTCCCTTTCTTGGACAAGCATCCCACTTATGATTAACCCCTATTGCAAGCATCCGCAACTACAAAAGAAGTATTAAGGTAAACCTAACCATAGCATGAAACATGTGGATCCAAATCAGCCCCTTACGAAGCAACGCATAAACTAGGGTTTAAGCTTTTGTCACTCTAGCAACCCATCATCTACTTATTACTTCTCAATGCCTTCCTCTAGGCCTAAACAATGGTGAAGTGTCATGTAGTCGACGTTCACATAACACCACTGGAGGAGAGACAACATACATCTCATCAAAATATCGAACGAATACCAAATTCACATGACTACTTATAGCAAGACTTCACCCATGTCCCCAGGAACAAACGTAACTACTCACAAATCATATTCATGTTCATAATCAAAGGAGTATAAATATGCATTAAGAATCTGAACATATGATCTTCCACCAAATAAACCAACTAGCATCAACTACAAGGAGTAATCAACACTACTAGTGACCCACAGGTACCAATCTGAGGTATTGAGACAAGATTGAACACAAGAGATGAACTAGGGTTATGGTGCTGGTGAAGATGTTGATGGAGATTGACCCCCTCCCGTTGAGAGGATCGATGGTGATGATTTCCCCCTCCCGGAGGGATGTTTCCCCGGCAGAACAGCTCCGCCGGAGCCCTAGATTGGTTCGGCCAAGGTTCCGCCTCGTGGCGGTGGTGTTTCGTCCTGAAAGCTTTTTTGTGATTTTTTCCAGGGTAAAAGATATAGCAGAAGATGGTCACTTGAAGGCTGCCAGGGGGCCCACGAGGCAGGGGGGCGCACCGAGGGGGTAGGGCGCGCCCCCCACCCTCGTGGACGGTGGGTGGCCCCCTCTGGTATTTCTTACGCTCAGTATTTTTTATTAATTCCAAAAATGACTTTCCTGGAGTTTCAGGACTTTTGGAGTTGTGTAGAATAGGTCTCTAATATTTGCTCCTTTTCCAGCCCAGAAATTCTAGCTGCCGGCATTCTCCCTCTTCATGTAAACCTTGTAAAATAAGAGAGAATAGGCATAAGTATTGCGACATAACGTGTAATAATAGCCCATAATGCAATAAATATCGATATAAAAGCATGATGCAAAATGGACGTATCAACTCCCCCAAGCTTAGACCTCGATGTCGGTGTCAAAACCGGCGGATCTCGGGTAGGGGGTCCCGAACTGTGCGTCTAAGGCTAATGGTAACAGGAGACTGGGGACACGATGTTTACCCAGGTTCGGGCCCTCTCGATGGAGGTAATACCCTACTTCCTGCTTGATTGATCTTGATGATATGAGTATTACAAGAGTTGATCTACCACGAGATCGGAGAGGCTAAACCCTAGAAGCTAGCCTATGGTATGATTGATGTTGGCCTATGGACTAAACCCTCTGGTTTATATAGACACCGGAGGGGGCTAGGGTTACACAGAGTCGGTTACAGAGAAGGAGATCTATAATCCGGATCGCTAAGCTTGCCTTCCACGCAAAGGAGAGTCCCATCCGGACACGGGACGAAGTCTTCAATCTTGTATCTTCATAGTCCAACAGTCCAGCCAAAGTACATAGTCCGGCTATCCGGATACCCCCTTATCCAGGACTCCCTCAGTAGCCCCTGAACCAGGCTTCAATGACGATGAGTCCGGCGCGTAGATTGTCTTCGGCATTGCGAGGCGGGTTCCATCTCCGAATACACCAAGATAAATTCCGAACACAAGGACCGTGTCCAGCTCTGCAAGACAAACTTCACATACCGCCGTAAAGAGAACAATAATCCACGAATCTAATCTGCTGACAGCTCTTCGTAGCGTGACAGCACGCCATGGTCCGGTCATTATTCGAATCGCTTTTCACGTCCAGCTCCCGCACACATCGCGAGGCGGTTTCTTTGGCACGTCTTGTCAAAGCAGAGATCATGTCCCCTTATCGCAGGATGTCCATCAATATGGGTATGGGTAACCCAACCAGCGCCATCAATCGAGGCACTTGGAAAATAAGTGATTTCGAGAGGCAAGCGGGGAGGCGCACATTCCGCACTGCCTTTATAAAGGGACAAGGATCTCCCGTTTTCACCCACGCCTTCTTCCTCCTTTGCTCATCCGTTCTCGCACTCTCGAGCTCCAGCACCCAAGTTCTCAGCTTCTCCGTAGGACCGCAGCATGTCCGGAGCGGGAGGCAAGTGGATGGCCTCCTCTGTCACAGAGGAGGACAGTACCAAGCTTCGGGAGGCCAGATACCTGGCCGAGAGCATCGCGCACAGGCTTCCGGCAGAGGGACAGATTACCCCCACCCCAAAGTCTCGGGAGAGAGTAGTATTTCTCCCTCATTTCGTCCGCGGACTAGGATTTCCACTCCACCCGTTTGTCCGTGGGCTCATGTATTACTACAGGGTAGATTTTCACGATCTAGCCCCGAATTTTGTCCTCAACATCTCGGCGTTCATCGTCGTGTGCGAGGTCTTCCTCAGCATCAAGCCCCACTTCGGCCTGTGGTTGCAAATCTTCTACGTGAAGCCTAAGATCATGAGCGGCCAACAGGCGGAGTGCAGAGGTGCCATGGTGCGCAGAATGCCCAACGTTACATGGATCGACGGCTCCTTCGTGGAGACCATGAAAGGGTGGCAATCAGGGTGGTTCTACATCACCGAGCCGCGCGATGCCAACTGGGTGGCGGCCCCCAAATTCAGATCCAGAATCCCCATGCGGCGCACTTCTTGGGAAAAGAAGGGCCTGGCCTGGGGCGAACCCACGGAGCTGACCGGACTCGAGACCTGCATCAAAAGTATGAGGGACAAGAAGATCAAGCTTGTCAACATGGTCCAGGTCATGCTCGTTCGCTGGATTCTCCCGTGCCAAAGACGGGCATTCGATATGTGGGAGTTCGATCCGGCCGAACACCAGATGCTGTCGGAACTCTTCGACACGATGCACAAAGACGTCTGGAGGGTACTGTTCAAGACCAGCGAAGCTCCTCCCCCCTCTTTCCGAGGACCGTGGACTCAGCGCAAAGTGCCTCACCAATCCGGTAAGTCCTCTGACTATCACAAGATGTTCCTTCCCCAGTACATTCGCGGGAGGATTTTTAAGTCACCATGCTAACCAAACAGGATTGGGTGGAGATGGCAGAGCGGATTGACTGCCCGACTCCGCTGCCTGAGGATCCAGCAGACGCACTCCTAACGGAGATGCTGGTTCCGGCGCCTTACAAGGTGCCGGAGAAAAAGGCCGAAAAGAAGGCTACAGGGACCAGGAAGGGTCTCCGGCGCGAGGCCGCACCAGACGCCTCGCCAGAGGATGACGAGGCACACTCCTCCCACAAAGGGGAGGAGAGAAAGAGGAAGACCGCCCCAACTGAGGGGGGCGAAGGCTCTAAGAAGGCGGCCACGGGGACCAGAAAAGGTCTCCGGCACAAGGCCGTAATAGACTCGTCGTCCATGGATGACAAGGAAGATTCCCCCCACGGAGACGGGGGGAAACATGAGAAAATGCCCCCTCCTCGCACTGGGGAAGAGAAGAAAAGGAAGGCCGCCCCGTCGGGGGAGGCTGGGACGCCGAAGAAGGGAAAGGCGTCCCGTCTGGACCACTCCACTACCGCCGCGTACAGTGAGGAGGAGTGGCTACCCAGGGACCCACGAACAACACCGAGGTGTTGTCCCAAAGGATACCAGAGCAGGGGCGGTTGTTCTGGAGGTCCCCCAGGGCAAAATCCCAGGCGCCGGACACATGGGGGGTAAGACCCCCATGGATTATGCCGACGGGAGCCACAACAAATCTGGCTCCCAGCCGGTTACTGTGCCGGAGCCTCCAAAGGCTCCGGATTCCAGTAGGCAGCCCTTCACGAAGGAGGGTGAGCCGACCGTGCCGATGACCTCTGCCCAGCTGGAGGCATCGGACAATTTGTTGGAAGTGCTTCGAGGCGCTTCCATCGACGATGAGCACCGTACTCTTATGAGTACGATAATTTAGAAGGTTCGGTTCGCCAAGAGCGGATTGACCGAAGCCTGCACCAGCCTGCTAACAGGCCTTGAGGTAAGTAAAAAGGTGTGAGGAAATATCACCCGATAGACAGTAGCCTCTGAAACTTTGTTTGGTGTTCGGAAGGAAAAGCCAAACGAAGGGTCAACTAAAAAACCACAGGAAGCTAATGCTACTTGTCTATGTTAACAAGCAGGCATTGCTGCTGACTGCCGCTGCGCGCACAACTGAGGTTGCCGGACTGAAGCGCGAACTAGGGCAGGCCGAAGAAGAGCTCGGCCTCGTGAAGAGGCAGCTCGAGGAGAACAAAGTTAAGTGAAACCCCATCCGTGTGTCACATAGAGGAGAAAAATTGATGATGCTAACAAAAAGCATCATGGTTTTAAATAGGGACCACGACCGAAGTGGCGGCCCTGAAGAAAGCGTTGTCCGCGGCAGAAGCCAAAGCGGCTACGGAGCGCACCGAGCGTGAAAAGCAAGATGCTCGGGTGGGAGAGGTATAGCAAGAGCTCCAGGAGCTCGGAAAGAAGTTCGAGTCCTTGGAGCATGACTTCAAGACGCAGGAGTCTGAGCTTGCAAAGGCCCTCCAGAGCGCGACGAACGCCAAGGCCGAAGCCCAAAAGGCCCTCCAGGAAATCCAGGTCGCCAAGAAGATAGCGGAGGGTAAGGCATTTTTTATGCAAAGCAAGCATGTGTAGGAGTCATTTCTTTTACTTACACGAATTCGGAGCTCTCCAGGGGCATTCGCAGATCTGCCACGCAGCATTTCGGATGCCGCGGAGTTCTATCATGCTGAAGAGGGGAGCTCAATGGAGAAGTTGTTCTGGTCCCAATACACTGGAGCCGAACACCCGATGCCTCTAAGTGACCAACTGAAGCAATTGGTCGAACTCCACAATGCGGCTAAACTGGCCATGAAGGACCTCCTAGTCCGGATGTGGCCTGGCGAGCCCCTACCCGGCAGCTATTTTGGCCAGGTAAAGCGGATGGTGCATGCCTGTCCACGGCTAGAAGTTATCAAGCAGTCCGTCTGTATTGAGGGTGCCCGACGGGCCTTTGCCCGCGCGAAGATGCATTGGGTCAAACTGGATGCTGAGAAGCTCGTGAAGGATGGACCCCCGGAGGGTAAGGAGCATCGCTATCCCGAAAAATATTATGATGGCGTTATGAAAGGCGCTCGTCTTGTGGCAAATGAATGTGCCTAGAACACAATCTTTGAGTGCATGTACTCATGTCATCTTTGTAATATGAGAACGAGTTTGTTTGTGCTATATAACGCTTTGTTTGATTTAAAATATTACCTTCTCTGTGGGCGTTTATCAAAATCTGAAAGTAGGCCAGTCGTCGGCTTCCGCCCCCTTGTAACTAGTACTGGGGTGTTCATGGAAAACCCAAACACTCTTTATCCAAATTGTTGGTCCTTTAAGGAGGTGTTTAGCGCAGCGAACAAGGCAATCAGACTATTCGGCTTTATAACTCTCACTTGGCCATAGAAGTCTATAATTTTAAATTTCGGCGAAGCCCCTAGTATTCGGAAGGCCGAACTGGGGCGCTATACACGCCTAAATCGGGCAAGGCCGATTCCTCGCCTTAAGCGGAAAAAATCTTTAAGGATTTAGTACCTCGTGAACAGCGACCAGCTCTCGTCGCATCATGACGGTCTGTTTTCGGCTTTCTCTACTGAGGTGCTCGTCCGGAAGAACCAGGACACAATCTCAGTAGTTCTCCCTGCGCTACCTTAGCCGATGTAACGGAACGTAAGGTACCAAAACAAGGGTGCCGGGCTAACCCAACTATTGACCCAAGACATGATTCGGAGCTGATGCATATAATGCTATAAGTTCAGGGTGATGCACTGTCGAAAGTGTTCAGACTTTTCTTGCCATGTTATGGGGCTCAAAATAAAAAAGCCCATGGCAACTGATTGTACCAAATTGTACAGGTGCAATATTAAATAAATATTCCAGGGAAAATGTGAAGATATTAGTAAGAAGCTGATGATGTATACTATTTCCCATTGTTATCTGGATAATACGTCCAGGCGTATGTGTTCAAGTAATGCATTAAGCAAAAAAATAGGACTATTTGACATGTCCTATCCAAGGGCAGGCTGCGTGCAGGTATATAAAACAGGTATAACGATCATTGACAGAGACCACCTGGGTATTCCCATGTGTGCAAAAGCCTCTTGCCTCCTTGGTGTTCCCTCCTCTGGTGAGTCCGATGATCCGGCTCTTTGAAGGGGCTGCCCGAATGTGGGGTCCTGAAAGAAAGGAAGAAAAAGGGGTATGCGGACCTAGTGGCGGTTGATCCGCACTGTAGGCCGCATAGTAATCTCGCCTCCACCCGTGCCCATGGTATTTTAAGTGCGTAATTATGTACGCGTGGCACGAATGCCGCCTGAATGGGGCTGGGGCGGAGGCCGGATTGCTAATCGAGCTCTTGGTGTGCCTGACGATCCTGTTATGGGGTGCTCCGGACTCGCTTGATGGTGTTCGGGGTTGTCGTTGCCGGATTGGTTGCTTGTCGAAGGAGGTTGCTTTGTACTTCTGTCGCAAGGGCCGCAGTGTGCTCCTCTGTATGAAGGGAGCGATCTGTGTTTCCATTGACTGTTATAACCCCGCGAGGTCCTGGCATCTTGAGCTTAAGGTATGCATAGTGAGGCACCGCGTTGAATCGAGCAAACGCGGTTCGTCCAAGTAGCGCATGATAGCCACTAGGGAAAGGGATGATATCGAAGATTAACTCGCTTCGGAAGTTATCAGGTGATCCGAAGACCACTTCCAGTGTTATTGAGCCCGTACAACGGGCCTCTACCCCTGGAATTACACCCTTGAAGGTGGTTTTGGTGGGTTTGATCCGTGATGGATCGATGCCCATTTTGCGCACTGTATCTTGATAAAGCAGGTTCAGGTTGCTACCACCGTCCATGAGGACTCGCGTGAGGTGGAATCCGTCGATGATTGGGTCAAGGACCAGTGCGGCTGAACCGCCGTGACGGATGCTGGTAGGATGGTCCCTACAATCGAATGTGATCGGGCAGGATGACCATGGGTTGAACTTTGGGGCGACGGGCTCCATCGCATAGACGTCCCGCAGTGCACGCTTTCGTTCCCTCTTGGGAATGTGTGTGGCATAGATCATGTTTACTGTTTTCACCTTGGGGGCAATTTCTTCTATCCCCCAGTGTTCGGATGTCGGGGCTCCTCGTCATCATCGTTGTGCAGCCCCTTGTCTTTGTTCTCGGCATTCAACTTGCCGGCCAGTTTGAACACCCAGCAATCTCTGTTAGTGTGATTGGCTGGTTTGTTAGGGGTGCCGTGAATCTGGCACGAGCGGTCGAGTATGCGGTCCAGACTGGACAATCCTGGATTGTTTCTTTTGAATGGCTTTTTCTACTGATCGGATTTTGAGTTGTTGAATCCGGCATTGACTGACGTGTCTTCTACGTTGTCACCATTATTCCGACGCTTATGTCTATTGCGCTGTGGCTTTCCGTTGCTGTCACGGACATCTGAAGTGCTGGGGTTTCCTGGCGTGGTGCTACTGCGAGCCAGCCAGCTGTCCTCGCCCGCGCAAAAGCGGGTCATGAGTGTCGTGAGGGCCGCCATGGACTTCAGTTTTTCTTGGCCAAGGTGTCAGGCGAGCCACTCGTCGCGGATATTATGCTTAAAGGCCGCCAGGGCCTCGGCGTCCGGACAGTCGACAATTTGGTTCTTCTTGGTTAAGAACCGAGTCCAAAATTTACTGGCTGACTCTCCGGGCTGTTGGGTAATGTGACTTAAGTCATCAGCATTCGGCGGTCGCACGTAAGTGCCTTGGAAGTTGTCAAGGAACGCATCCTCAAGATTTTCCCAGCTGCCGATGGAGTTTTCCAGCAGGCTATTCAGCCAATGTCTAGTTGGGCCCTTGAGTTTAAGGGGAAGGTACTTGATGGCATGTAAGTCATCACCGCGGGCCATGTGAATGTGGAGAAGAAAATCTTCTATCCACACCACGGGGTCTGTTGTGCCATCGTATGACTCGATGTTTACGGGTTTAAACCCTTCTAGGAATTCGTGATCCATTACTTCACCGGTGAAACAAAGGGGGTGTGCGGCGCCTCTGTGCCGGGCTATGTCGCGACGTAGTCCGACTAAGTCTGGTCGGTTATGTTCGGCCCGAACGGACTTATTATTAGTGTATCCGGCATGACGATCGTCATCATGTGCTATGGCGCGCCTGAGGGAGTCCTGGATAAGGGGGTATCTGGACAACCGGACTATATACTTTGGCCGGACTGTTGAACTATGAAGATACAAGATAGAAGACTTCATCCCGTGTCCGGATGGGACTCTCCTTGGTGTGGAAGGCAAGCTTGGAGATTCAGATGTAGATCTCCTTCTCTGTTAACCGACTCTGTGTAACCCTAGCCCCCTCCGGTGTCTATATAAACTGGAGGGTTTAGTCCGTAGGACTCACGACGATCATCATCAACAATCATACCATAGGCTAGCTTCTAGGGTTTAGCCTCTCTGATCTCGTGGTAGATCAACTCTTGTAATACTCATATCATCAAGATCAATCAAGCAGGAAGTAGGGTATTACCTCCATCGAGAGGGCCCAAACCTGGGTAAACATCGTGTCCCCAGTCTCCTGTTACCATTAGCCTAAGACGCACAGTTCGGGACCCCCTACCCGAGATCCGTCGGTTTTGACACCGACATTGGTTCTTTCATTGAGAGTTCCTGTGTGTCATCACTACAAGGTTAGATGGCTTCTCCGACCTTCAACCACTCGGCCCTGGGCGAGACTTTTCTCCCCGGACAGATCTTCGTGTTCGGGAGCTTTGCACTGCGGGCCAATTCGCTTGGCCATCTGGAGCAGATTGATAGCTACGCCCCCGGCCATCAGGTCAGGTTTGGAAACCTAAACTACACCGCCGACATCCGCGGGGACTTGATCTTCACGGATTCGGGCCTGTGTCACGAGCGCCGAACAATTACGACGTGCACGACCTAGATCGGCAGTCGGACAGTATTCGAAACATCGCACCTGCTACCGCTCCGGACTTCGCTCCAGAGCGGGTCGTGCCTTCCAAGGACGGGTGGATGGACCCCGCCACGGAGGCCCCACAGTCCTCGGCATTGGAGCCGAACACAGAATCCTCTCCTAAAGGGATCTGTATCTCCGGACCCCCGGACTCATCTCCGGCAGTGTGTTCTGGACCGCACGCACTCGTGCCCATCGAATCTAACTGGGCTCCAGTCATGGAGTTCACCGCCGCGGATATCTTTCAGCACTCGCCCTTCGGAGACGTGCTGGATTCTTTAAGGTCTCTCTCTCTCTCTGTCAGGAGACTCCTGGCCGAACTATGTTTGGCTCGAGTGGGAAGCTGGCGACGAAGAAATTCGTTCCCCACCCACCACCCACTTAATAGCCACGGTCGATGACTTGACCGATGTGCTTAACTTCGACTCCGAAGACATCGACAGTATAGACGATGATGCGGGAGCAGAACAGGAACCACCGCCTACAGGGCGCTGGACTGCCACCTCCTCATATGATATATATATATGGTGGATACTCCCAAAGAAAACAATGTCGATGAGGCAACGGGAGAAAATCCCTCGGGGAAGAAAGGAAAACATGGGCGTCATCGGCGCCGCTCCAAGCCCCGCCACAACAATACCGGCACTGGAGAAGAAAATCCAGATGGTGCCGAAGAGGAATACAATCCTGATCAACCCACCTTCGAGCAAGCTAAACAGGAACACGGGCTAGCTAGCCCAAATGAACAGGCGACAGACGGATACTTGGAGGACGATAACTATATGCCTCCCTCCGAAGACGAGGTGAGCCTCGGTGATGACGAATTCGGCGTACCAGAGGATCCCATAAAGCAGGAGCGCTTCAAGCGCAGGCTTATAGCCACTGCAAGAAGCCTGAAGAAGAAGAAGCAGCACCTCCAGGCTGACCAAGACCTGCTCGTAGATAGATGGACCAAAGTCCTGGCGGCCGAGGAATATAGACTCGAGCCCCCGAGCAGGGGATACCCAAAGCATAAACTGCTAGAGGAAGAGGTTGAAGAGCCTGAACATCCAGTGCAAGATGAGGCTGACCGGCCACCTCGTGGCCGGGATAAAATAGGCTATCAGGCCGGACACCAGCCCGCACCCCCACACCGGTTCACCACGGCCCGGGGGAATACGCAGGACCTACGAGACATATTGGGAAACAACGCAGGACAACCAAGATCGATCTACGGATCACGGGGCGCGCAACAGCTCATGACACCGATCGTCATGCCGGATACAATGCTGATAAATCTGGCCAGGCCGGACATTACCGACCAGACCCAATCGGAATATGCCGCGACATAGCTATAGCTCGGCACAGAGGCGCCGCACACCCCCTCTGCTTCACTGATGAAGTAATGGAACATGAATTCCCAGAAGGGTTTAAACCCGTCAACATCGAGTCATACGATGGCACAACAGACCCCGCGGTGTGGATCGAGGATTTTCTTCTCCACATTCACATGGCCCGCGGTGATGACCTACATGCCATCAAGTATCTCCCACTAAAGCTTAAAGGGCTAGCTAGACACTGGCTGAATAGCCTGCCCGCAAACTCCATTGGCAGTTGGGAAAATCTTGAGGACGCATACCTCGATAACTTCCAGGGCACCTATGTGCGACCACCGGATGATGATGACTTGAGTCACATTACCCAACAGCCCGGAGAGTCAGCCAGAAAATTCTGGACTCGGTTTCTCACTAAAAAGAACCAAATTGTCGACTGTCCAGACGCTGAGGCCCTGGCGGCCTTCAAGCATAATATCCGTGACGAGTGGCTTGCCCATCACCTCGGCCAAGAAAAGCCGAAGACCATGGCAGCCCTCACGACACTAATGACCCGCTTTTGCGCGGGTGAGGACAGTTGGCTGGCTCGTAGCAACACCGCTCCTGGAAACCCTGGTACGTCAGACATCCGTGATAGTAACGGAAAGCCACGGCGCAATAGACACAAGCATCGAAATAATGGCGACAATGCAGAGGATACGGCAGTCAATGCCGGATTCAGCAACTCCAAATCCGGACAGCCGAAGAAGCCGTTCAAAAGGAACAATACGGAATCATCCAGTCTCGACCGCATACTCGACCGCTCGTGCCAGATTCATGGCACCCCCGATAAACCAGCCAATCACACTAACAGAGATTGCTGGGTGTTCAAACAGGCCGGCAAGATAAATGCCGAGAACAAGGACAAGGGGCTGCATAGCGATGATGACGAGGAACCCCGACGTCCGAACACTGGAGGACATAAGAAATTTCCCCCCCAGGTCAAAATGGTGAATATGATTTATGCCACTCACATCCCCAAGCGGGAGCGAAAGCATGCACTTAGGGACGTCTATGCGATGGAGCCCATCGCCCCAAAGTTCAACCCATGGTCATCCTGCCCGATCACCTTTGATCGCAGAGACCATCCCACCAGCATCCGCCATGGTGGCTCAGCCGCATTGGTCCTTGACCCAATCATCGACGGATTCCACCTCACGCGAGTCCTCATGAACGGTGGCAGCAGTCTGAACCTACTTTATCAGGATACAGTGCGCAAAATGGGCATCGATCTGTCACGGATCAAACCCACCAAAAACCACCTTCAAAGGTGTAATTCCAGGGGTAGAGGCCTGCTGCACGGGCTCGATAACACTAGAAGTGGTCTTCGGATCTTCGGATAACTTCCGAAGCGAGGAGTTAATCTTCGATATCGTCCCTTTCCGTAGTGGCTATCACGCATTACTTGGACGAACTGCGTTCGCTCGTTTCAACGTGGTACCGCACTATGCATACCTCAAGCTCAAGATGCCAGGACCTCGCGGGGTCATAACGGTCAATGGAAATACAGACCGCTCCCTCCGTACGGAAGAACATACTGCGGCCCTCGCGACAGAAGTACAAAGCAGCCTCCTTCGACAAGCAGCCAATCCGGCAACGACATCTCCGAACACCGTCAAGCGAGTCCGGAGTACCCCGCAACAGGACAGTCAGGCACGCCAGGAGCTTGATTAGCAATCTGGCCTCCACCCCAGCGCCATTCAAGCGGCGTTCGTACCACGCTTGCACAATTACGTGCTCAAAATACCATGGGCATAGGTGGAGGCGAGATGACAAGGCGGCCAGAGTGTGGTTCAGCCGCCAGGAGGCCCGCATACCTTTTTTTTCCTTTTTTCAGGACCCCACTTTCGGGCAGCCCCTTCAGAAGAGATCGGATAACAAGACTCATTATGGAGAGGGGCACCAAGGAGGCAAGAGGCTTTTTGCACATAAGGGAATACTCAGGTGGTCTTCTCCAATGATCGTTATACCTGCTCTTACATACCCGCATGTAGCCTGCCCTTGGATAGGATATGTCAATTAATCCTACTTTTTCCGCTTAATACAATAATTATACACCTACGCCTTGTCGTACTGGCCAAATAAATTGGAAGTAGTACATAGTGTCAGCTTCTTATTATTGTCCTCATACTTTCTGTTGAATCTTTATTCAATATTGCACCCATACGTTATGGTACGGCTATTTTGCCGGGGGCTTCTTATTGAACCCCACACTATGGCAAGGAAAGTCCGAACACTTTCAACAGTGCGGCACCCCAAACTTATAGCATTATATGCATCAACTCCGAATCATGTCTTGGGTCAATAGTTGGGTTAGCCCAGCTCCCTTGTTTTGGTACCTTACGTTCCATTATATCGGCTAAGGTAGCGTAGGGAGAACTACTGCGATTGTGTCCCGGTTCTGCCAGACGAGCACCTCAGTAGAGAAAGCCAAAAACTGACTGTCATGATGCGGCGAGAGCTGGTCGCTGTTTGCGAGGTACAAAAATCCCTAAAGATTTTTTCCGCTTAAGGCGATGAATCGGCTTCGTCCGATTTAGGCGTGTATAGCGCCCCAGTTCGGCTCTCCGAATACTAGGGGCTTCACCAAAATTTAAAATTGTAGACTTCTATGGTCAAGTGAGAGTTCTAAAGCCGAATAGTTTGATTGCCTTGTTCGCTGCGCCAAACATCTCCTTAAAGGACCAAAACTTTGGATAAAGAATGTTTGGGTTTCCACGAACACCCCAGTACTAGTTACAAGGGGGCGGAAGCCGACGACTGGCCTACTTTTGGATTTTGATAAACGACCGCAGAGAAGGTAATATTTTAAATCAAACAAAGTGTTGCATAGCACAAATAAACCCGTTCTCATATTACACGGATGACATGAGTACATTCACTCAAAAATTAGGTTCTTAGGACATTCATTCGCCACAAGATGAGCGCCTTTCATAACGCCATCATAATATTTCTTGGGGCAGCGATGCTCCTTGCCCTCCGGGGGTCCATCCTTCACGAGCTTCTCAGCGTCCAGCTTGCCCCAATGCACCTTCGCGCGGGCAAAGGCCCGTTGGGCACCTTCAATGCATGCGGACTGCTTGATGACTTCTAGCCGTGGATAGGCATGCACCATCCGCTTCACCAGGCCAAAGTAGCTGCCGGGCAGAGGCTCGCTAGGCCACATCCGGACTATGAGGTCCCCCATGGCCTGTTCGGTCGCATTGTGGAGTTCGACCAGCTGCTTCAGTTGGTCACTCAGAGGCATCGGGTGTTCGGCCCCAGTATATTGGGACCAGAACAGCTTCTCCGTAGAGCTCCCTCTTCAGCGCGATAGAACTCCGCAGCATCCGAAATGCTGCGTGGCAGATCTACGAATGCCCCTGGAGAGCTCCGGATTCGTGTAAGTAAAAGAAATGACTCCTCCACATGCTTGCTTTGCATAAAGAATGCCTTACCCTCCACTATCTTCTTGGCTGCCTGGATTTCCTGAAGGGCCTTTTGGGCTTCACCTTGGCGTCGGCCGCGCTCTGGAGGGCCTTTGCAAGCTCAGACGCTTGCGTCTTATAGTCACGCTCCAGGGAGCCGAACTTCTGGCTGAACTCCTGGAGCTCATGTTGTACCTCTCCCACCCGAGCATCTTGTTTTTCTCGCTCGATGCGCTTAGTATCCGCCTTGGCTTTGGCCGCGGACAACGCTTCCTTCAGGGCCACCACTTCGGTCGCAGTCCCTATCAAAAGCCATGATGCTTTTTCTTAGCATCGCCAACTTTTTATCCTCTATACGACATATGGACGAGGTTTTTCTCACCTTTGTTCGCCTCGAGCTGCTTCTTCACGAGGCCGAGCTCTTCTTTGGCCTGCCCCAGTTCGCGCTTGAGTCCGGCAACCTCGGCCGTGCATGCAGTGGCGGTCAGCAACAGTGCCTGTTTGATGCATACAGACAAATATTATTAGCTTCCTGCGGATTCTTAGTTGACCCTCTGTTTGGCTTTTATTTCCGAACACCAACCAGAGCATCAGGGGCTACTATCTATCAGGTGATATTTCCTCACACTTCCTTTACCTCAAAGCCTGTTAGCAGGCTGGTGCAGGCTTCGGTCAATCCGCTCTTGGCGGACCGCACCTTCTCAATCACCGCACCCATAAGGGTACGGTGTTCATCCTCGATGGAAGCGCCTCGAAGCACTTCCAACAAGTTATCCGATGCCTCCGGCTGGCCGGAGGTCATCGGCACGGCCGGCTCGCCCTCCGTTGCAAGGGACTGCTTACCGGAATCTGGAACCTTTGTAGGCTCCGATGCAGTGACCGGCTGAGAGCCAGATTTACTGTGGCTCCCGTCAGCATAATCCATGGAGTTCTCATCCCTTGTGTGTCCGACGCCCGAGGTTTTGCCTTGGGGCGTCTCCGGAACCGTCGCCTCCTGCTTGGGAATCCTCCGGGACAACACCTCGGTGTCATCCGCGGGTCGTGGAGAGGTCACCGTCGGGAGCGAATTCATCTCCGACTCATTCAGAGATTCCTCCGAAGAGGACTCGTCGAGATCGGACCCGGCCGGACTGCATATACGTGTTCGGCGTCATTACAAACTATGAGGTCGAAAGTCGCATGAAAAATTATGGAATGCGGATACTTATGACCTCGCCCGGGGTTTGCCCCTGGGCAGTCACTCCTCGTCGCTAAAAGCGGCGGTAGTGGATTGCTCTGGAAGGGACGCCTTGCCCTTCTTCGGCATCCTCGCCTTCCCCGACAGGGTGGCCTTCCTTTTCTTCTCCTCCCTGGCACGGGGAGGAGGCATTTCTTCATGTTCTCCCCCGTCTTCGGGGGGAGAATCTTCCTTATCGTCTTTGGATGACGACTCTATCACGGCCCTGCGCCGGTGACCTTTTTTGGTCCCCGTGGCCGCCGTCTTAGACCCTTAGGCCCCCTCAGTTGAGGCAACCTTCTTCTTCCTCTCCTCCCCTTCGTGGGAGGAGTGAGCCTCGTCCTCTTCTGGAGAGGCGTCGAGTGCGGCCTCGTGCCGAAGACTCTTTCGGGTCCCCGTGGCCTACTTTTCGGCCTTTTTCTCCGGCACCTTGTAAGGCGCCGGAACCAGCATCCCCGCCAGGAGTGCGTTTACTGGGTCCTCTGGCAATGGAGCCGGATAGTTGATCCGCTCCGCCGTCTCCACCCACTCCTGTTCGGTCAACAAAGTGACTTAAGAATCCTCCCCCGAAAGTACTAAGGGAACATCTCGTAAATAAGTCAAGGGACTTACCAGACTGGCGAGGTGCACTGCGCTGAGCCCTCGGTCCTCGGAAAGGGGAGGAGGGACTTCGCCGGTCTTGAACAGAACTTTCCAGATTTCTTTGTGCGTTGTGCCAAAGAGCTCTAGCAGCATCTGGTGTTCGGCCGGGTTGAACTCCCACATATCAAACGCCCGTCTCTGACACAGGAGAATCCGGTGAATGAGCATGACCTGGACCACATTGACGAGCTTGATCTTCTTTTCCCTCATACACCTGAGGCAGGTCTCGAGTCCGGTCAGCTCCGTGGGTTCGCCCCAGGCCAGGCCCTTCTTCTCCCAAGAAGTGAGCCGCGTGGGGATTCCAGATCTAAATTTGGGAGCCGCCACCCAGTTGGCGTCATGCGGCTCGGTGATGTAAAACCACCCCGATTGCCACCCCTTTATGGACTCCACGTAGGAGCCCTCGAGCCATAACATTGGGCATTTTGCCCACCATGGCACCTCCACACTCCGCCTGTTGTCCGCTCACGATCTTCGGCTTCACGTAGAAGGTTTTCAGCCACAGGCCGAAGTGAGGCTTGATGCGGAGGAAGGCCTCGCACACGACGATGAACGCCGAGATGTTGAGGACGAAATTCGGGGCCAGATCATGAAAATCTAGCCCGTAATAGTACATGAGCCCGTGGACGAAAGGGTGGAGTGGAAACCCTAGTCCACAGACGAAATGAGGGAGAAATACCACTCTCTCCCGAGACTTCGGCGTAGGGGTAATATGTCCCTCTGTTGGAAGCCTGTTCGCGATGTTAGCGGCTAGGTATCCGGCTTCTCGAAGCTTGGTAATGTTCTCCTCTGTGATACAGGAGGCCATCCACTTGCCTCCCCCGCTCCGGACATGCTGTGGTACTGCGGAGAAGGTGAGAACTTGGGCGCTGGAGCTCGAGGGTGCGAGAACGGATGAGCAAAGGAAGAGGAATGCGTGGGTGAAAATGGGAGATTCCTGCTCCTTTATAAAGGCGATGCGAATGTGTGACTCCCCACTTGCCTCTCGAAATCTCTTATTTTTTCAGGCGCCTCGATTAAATGGCGCTGGTTGGGTTACCCATACCCGCATTGATGGAGATCCCGTGATAAGAGGACGTGATCTCTGCTTTGACAAGACGTGCCAAAGAAACCGCATCGCGATGTGTGCGGAAGCAGGTTGAAAACGGTTCGAATAAAAACCGAACCGTGGCGTGATGTCACTTTTCGAAGGACTGTCAGCAGATTGAATTCGTGGATTATTATTATTCTCTCTACAGTGGTGTATGGAATGTTATCTTGCAGTGTCGGACACGGTCCTTGTGTTCGGAATTTATCTTGGAGTATTCGGAGATGGAACCCGCCTCGCAATGCCAAAGACAATCTACGCGCCGGACTCATCGTCATTGAAGCCTGGTTCAGGGGCTACTAAGGGAGTCCTGGATAAGGGGGTATCCGGACAATCGGACTATATACTTTGGCCGGACTATTGGACTATGAAGATACAAGACAGAAGACTTCGTACCGTGTCCGGATGGGACTCTCCTTGGCGTGGAAGGCAAGCTTGGCGATTCGGATGTAGATCTCCTTCTCTGTAAACCGACTCTATGTAACTCTAGCCCCCTTCGGTGTCTATATAAACCGGAGGGTTTAGTCCGTAGGACTCATGACGATCATCATCAACAATCATACCATAGGCTAGCTTCTAGGGTTTAGCCTCTCTGATATCGTGGTAGATCAACTCTTGTAATACTCATATCATCAAGATCAATCAAGTAGGAAGTAGGGTATTACCTCCATCGAGAGGGCCCGAGCCTGGGTAAACATCGTGTCCCCAGTCTCCTGTTACCATTAGCCTAAGACACATAGTTTAGGACCCCCTACCCGAGATCCGCCGGTTTTGACACCGACAGCGCCCCCGTGATCCATAGATCGATCTCGGTTGTCCTGCGTTGTTTTCCAATATATCTCGCAGGTCCTGCGTATTGCCCTTGGCCGTAGTGAACTGGCGTGGAGGTGCGGGCTGGTATTCGGTTTGATATGCCGTTTTATCCCGGCCACGAGGTGGCCGGTCAGCCTCGTCCTATCCTGGTAGTGTAGGCTCTACGGCCTCCTCCTCTAGTTGAGGTAGCAACTTGTGCTTTGGGTAACCTTTGGTTGGGCGCTCGAGTCCGTATTCCTCGGCTGCCAGAACCTCGGTCCATCTGTCTGTGAGCAGATCTTGATCAGCTTGGAGCTGTTGCTGCTTCTTTTTCAGGCTTCTTGTAGTGGCTATAAGCATGCGCTTGAAGCGCTCCTGCTCTATGGGATCCTCAGGGACGCCGAATTCATCGTCGCCGAGGCTCACCTCATTTCAGAGGGAGGCATGTAGTTTTCGTCCTCTGCGTATCCGTCTGTTGCCTGTTCCTCTGGGCTGATCAGCCCGTGCTCCTGTTCGGCCTGTTCGAACGCAGGCTGATCGGGGTTGTATTCATCTTCAGCAGCATCTGGCTTGTTTTCGTCTCCTGTGCCGATATTGCTGTGGCGGGGCTTAGAGCGACGCCGATGACGCCTGTGCTTTGATTTCCTCCCTGAGGGGTTATCTTCTGTAGCCTCATCGCCATTGTTCTCTTTGGGGGTGTCCACCATATATATATATCATATGAGGAGGTGGCTGTCCAGCGCCCTATGGGCGGTGGTTCTTGTTCTTCGCGAGCATCGTCGTCTATACCGTCGATGTCTTTGGAGTCGAAGTTAAGCACATCGGTCAAATCATTGACAGTGGCTATTAGGTGGGTGGTGGGTGGGTAACGAATTTCTTTGTCGCCTGCTTCCCACTCGAGTCTGACATAGTTCGGCCAGGAATCTTCTGATAGAGAGAGAGACCTCAATGATTTAGCACGTCTCTGAAGGGCGAGTGCTGAAAGATATCCGCGGCAGTGAACTCCATGATTGGGGCCCAATCAGATTCGATGGGCATGGATGCACGAACCCATGACCGAAGACAAGTCCGGGGGTCCGAAAACACAGATCTCCTTAGGAGCGGAGTCTGTGTTCGGCTGCAACGCTGATGAGTGTGCGGCCTCCAGGGCGGGGTCCATCCACCCGTCCTCGGAAGGCACGATCTGCTCTGGAACAAAGTCCGGAGCCGTAGCAGGCATGATGTTTTGAATACCGTTCAACAGAAGATCTAGGTCATGCACGTCGTGATCGTTCGGTGCTCCTGACATGGGCCCAAATTCGTCAAAAATCAAGTCTCCGCGGATGTCGGTAGTGTAGTTTAGGTTTCCAAACCTGACCTGATGGCCCGGGGTGTAGCTATCGATCTGCTCCAGATGGCCAAGTGAGTTGGCCCGCAGTGCGAAGCCACCGAACACGAAGATTTGTCCGGGGAGAAAAGTTTCACCCAGGACGGTGTTGTTGAGGGTTGGAGAAGCCATTAATTCTTACAGCGACACACAGAGGAACTCTCAATGAAAGCACCAAAGTCGGTGTCAAAACCGATGGATTTCGGATAGGGGGTCCCGAACTGTGCGTCTAAGGCTAATGGTAATAGGAGACCGGGGACACGATGTTTACCCAGGTTTGGGCCCTCTCGATGGAGGTAATACCCTACTTCCTGCTTGATTGATCTTGATGATATGAGAATACAAGAGTTGATCTACCACGATATCAGAGAGGCTAAACCCTAAAAGCTATCCTATGTTATGATTGTTGTTGTCCTACGGACTAAACCCTCCGGTTTATATAGACACCGGAGGGGGCTAGGGTTACACAGAGTCGGTTACAGAGAAGGAGATCTATAATCCGTATCGCCAAGCTTGCCTTCCACGCAAAGGAGTCCCATCCGGACACGGGACGAAGTCTTCAATCTTGTATCTTCATAGTCCAACAGTCCGGCCAAAGTACATAGTCTGGCTGTCCAGATACCCCCTTATCCAGGACTCCCTCACTCGCTTGTCCTCAAGCGAAAGCCGTTATCGAAAAATGTGTCCACATGTTTAGAGATAGAGGTGTTGATAAAAAATAAAATACGGACATGAGGGCATCATGATCATTCTTATAATAGCAACATATATATATATTGTCATATGATTTCTTACGCTCAAGTAATAATCTATTCACAATGTCAAGTATGAACCAGAAACTTCATTGAAAACTAACAAACTACAATCTTGGTGATTGAAGCAATTGCAATTTATCATAACATCAGAAAGAGTCAACATAAGAGCTTTTCAGCAAGTCCACATTCTCAACTATCATTTAGTCTTTCACAATTGCTAACACTCACGCAATACTTATGGGTATGAAGTTTTAATCGGAAACAGAGAAGGATAGGGGCTTATAGTGTTGCCTCCCAACCTTTTACCTCAAGGGTAATGTCAACAATAATAGTTCATGCTAACTTACATCCAATTGGATATATATATTAGGATCTTTCCAACACGAGGTGCTTGCCAAAGGATAAAATGTAAAAAGGAAAGGTGAAGATCACCATTACTCTTGCATAATGCATAAGACGAAAGTAAAATATAGGCCCTTCGCAGAGGGAAGCAGAGGTTGTCATGTGCTTTTATGGTTGGATTCACGAAATCTTAATGCAAAAGAATGTCACTTTATATTGCCACTTGTGATATGGACCTTTATTATGCAATCTGTCGCTTTTATTGCTTCCATATCACAAGATCATATAAAGCTTATTTTCTCCACACTAATAAGTCATACATATTTAGAGAGCAATTTTTATTGCATGCAACATGACAACTTACTTGAAGGATCTTACTCAATCCATAGGTAGATATGGTGGACTCTCATGGCAAACTGGGTTTAAGGATATTTGGAAGCACAAGCAGTATCTCTACTTGGTGCAAGGAATTTTGCTAGCATGTGGGGGAAAGGCAAGCTCAACATGTTGGATGATCCATGACAATATACTTTATTTCGGATATAAGAAAACATAACCCGATGTTGTCTTTCTTGTCCAACATCAACTCTTTAGCATGTCATATTTTAATGAGTGCTCACAATCATAAAAGATGTCCAAGATAGTATATTTATATGTGAGAACCTCTCTTTCTTTATAACTTCCTATTAATTGCAACGGTGATCAAAACTATGTTTGTCAACTCTCAACAACTTTTATTCATCATACTTTTTATATGTGAAGTCATTACTCTCCATAAGATCAATATGGTCTATTTATTTATTTTTATTCTTTCTTTTATTCCCTCAAGATCATAGCAAGATAGCAAAACCCCTTGAGTCAACACTAATCTTTATTATATATAACTCACTGACTCGGTTACATAGAAGGATCATAAGGCAGAACTCAAAACTAAATCATACCAAAGCTTTATTCTACTAGATCAAGATACTACCAAAAGGGTCGAACTAAGAAAAACGGTAAAGATAGGAGTGTGATGGTGATACGATACCGGGGCACCTCCCCCAAGCTTGGCAGTTGCTAAGGGGAGTGCCCATACCCAAGTGTTTATGTCCCCTTTGCTGGTGAAGAAGGTGGTGATGATGATGGACAGTCGCACATCGAGCGTAGGAGCTCTTCCAATTTGCGAATAATGCCCTTGAGTGCGACGATATGATCCTTCAACAAAATATTTTCACAAGTGAGATACTTGTTTTGTATGCGAGCTAACTCAATCATCTTGAAAGCTTCAATCTTAGTTGGGGTAAAGAGGTCGGGAAGAGGTTGGATGTCTTCTTCTTCTCCCGCCGGAGCTTGATCCTCCATAACCTTCTTGATCCTATCCTCCTTGTTTATCTCCTTGGGTTCTTCTCTCTTCAGCTCCATCTTCATCAGCCAAGCATCATTGCCTTCATTGTTGGAGGGTGACGACATGATGCCTGGCCTTGATAAATCTAACAGAAAACAGCTCGAAACAAAGACAGAGGATATTTGCGTGATACAGTGGTCAAAACCTTCAGGAGATTATATAATGAATTTTTACCGACCAAAGGAAGTATCGTGCAAGAAAACGGAGTCCGGAGAGCACACGAGGTGCCCACGAGGCAGGGGGAGCACCCAGGGGGTAGGGCGCTCCCTCCACCCTCGTGGATGCCTCGTGTCCTTCCCGGACTACTTCTCATTTTCCTATTTTCTTAAATATTACAAAATGGAGAAAAAATGCTATTGGAACTGTTTTGGGGTCGGTTTACTTACCGTACCACGTACCTATTCCTTTTCGGAGTCTGAAACATTCTGAAAAGTGTCCCTTATGTATTCCTCCGGGGTTACGGTTTCAATAACATTAGTTTCAAAATTTATGGGATTACCTAAGATATAATGTTTGATCCTTTGACCGTTCACCACCTTCGGATTTGTGCCTTCGAAGTTGTTGATTTTTATGGCACCGGAACGATATACCTCCTCGATAACGTAAGGGCCTTCCCATTTAGAGAGAAGTTTTCCTGCAAAAAAATCATAAATGAGAGTTGAAGAGCAACACATAATCACCTATATTAAACTCACGCTTTTGTATCCTTTTATCATGCCATCTTTTAACTTTTTCTTTAAACAGTTTGGCATTTTCATAGGCTTGGATCCTCCATTCATCAAGTGAGCTAATGTCAAATAACCTCTTCTCACCCGCAAGTTTGAAATCATAATTGAGCTCTTTAATGGCCCAATATGCCTTATGTTCTAGTTTGAGAGGTAAGTGACATGCTTTTCCATAAAGCATTTTATATGGAGACATACCCATAGGATTTTTATATGCAGCTCTATAAGTCCATAATGCATCATCAAGTTTCTTGGACCAATTCTTTCTAGATCTATTAACAGTCTTTTGCAAAATTAATTTAAGGTCTCTATTACTCAATTCTACTTGACCACTAGACTGCGGGTGATATGGAGATGCAATTCTATGATTAACATCATATTTAGCAAGCATTTTATGGAAAGCACCATGAATAAAATGTGAACCACCGTCAGTCATTAGGTATCTAGGGACTCCAAACCTCGGAAAAATAACTTCTTTAAGCATCTTAATAGAGGTGTTATGATCAGCACTACTAGTTGGAATAGCTTCTACCCACTTAGTAATGTAATCAACAACAACTAAAATATGTGTATACCCATTAGAGGAAGGAAACTGTCCCATATAATCAAAGCCCCAAACATCAAATGGTTCAATAACAAGAGAATAATTCATAGGCATTTCTCGACGTCTACTAATATTACCAATTCTTTGACATTCATCACAAGACAAGACAAACTTACAGGCATCTTTGAAGAGAGTAGGCCAATAAAAACCGGATTGCAATACCTTATGTGCAGTTCTATCTCCAGTGTGGTGTCCTCCATATGCCTCGGAGTGACACTTGCGTAGGATCTGTTCCTGTTCATGCTCAGGTACATAACGTCTAATAACACCATCTACTCCTTCTTTATAAAGGTGTGGGTCATCCCAGAAGTAATGTCTTAAATCATAGAAAAACTTTTTCTTTTGCTGGTATGTGAAACTAGATGGTATGAATTTAGCAACAATGTAATTGGCATAATCAGCATACCATGGAGCAGTACGAGAAGCATTTATGACAGCTAATTGTTCATCAGGAAAGCTATCATCAATATGTAGTGGGTCATCAAGAACATTCTCTAACCTAGACAAGTTGTCTGCAACGGGGTTCTCAGCTCCCTTTCTGTCAATAATATGCAAATCAAATTCTTGTAGCAAGAGAACCCATCTAATAAGTCTAGGTTTAGCATATTTCTTTTCCATAAGATATTTAATAGCAACATGATTAGTGTGAATAGTTACTTTATAAGGTTTGAACTTATCACAGGCAAATACAACTGCTAAAAATTATTTTTCAGTAGTAGCATAATTTCTCTGGGCACTGTCTAGAGTTTTACTAGCATATTGAATAACATTTAGTTTCTTATCCACTCTTTGTCCTAGAACAGCACCTACAACATAGTCACTAGCATCACACATAATTTCAAAGGGTAAATTCCAATCAGGTGGCTGAACAATAGGTGCAGAAATCAAAGCTTTCTTAAGTATTTCAAATGCTTCTACACAATCATCATCGAAGACAAAAGGAATATCTTTTTGTAATAGATTAGTCAGAGGCCTAGAGATTTTAGAGAAGTCTTTAATGAACCTCCTATAAAAACCGGCATGACCAAGGAAACTACTTATACCTTTAATGTCCTTGGGACACGGCATCTTTTCAATAGCATCAACTTTAGCTTTATCAACTTCAATACCTTTTCAGAAATTTTATGCCCCAAGACAATGCCTTCATTAACCATAAAGTGGCACTTCTCCCAATTCAAGCAAGACTGGTATCTTCACTTCTCTGCAACACTCGATCAAGGTTGCTCAAGCAATCATCAAAAGAAGATCCATAAACGGAGAAATCATTCATGAAAACCTCACAAATCTTTTCACAAAAGTCAGAGAATATAGCCATCATACATCTTTGAAAGGTAGCAGGTGCATTACATAAACCAAAAGGCATACGTCTATAAGCAAAAGTACCGAAAGGGCGAGTAGAAGTGGTCTTTTCTTGATCCTCTGCTGACACAGGTATTTGAGAGAAACCAGAGTAATCGTCTAGAAAGCAAAAATGTGTATGTTTAGATAATCTTTCTAGCATTTGATCAATAAACGGTAAAGGATAATGATCCTTTTTAGTAGCTTTATTTAATCTGTGGAAATCAATTACCATCCTATAACCTGTAACAATTCTTTGTGGGATCAATTCATATTTATCATTAGGAACGACGGTAATACCTTCCTTCTTAGGGACACAATGGACAGGACTTACCCACTTACTATCAGCAATGGGATAAATTATACCTGCTGATGGGGTTATGTACCTAGGGTAGGGTCATGGACCTGTTCCAAGTAACTTACCCTAGGACATCCCTAGAAGAGGTCGCCTTCCAGTCGACCAACGAGGATTCACTCGACTGACCTGAAGGACTCGACCACGAAGACTCACTCGACCACCAGGAGGCCAAGAGGCACTCTGCACCGCAACGGCCTGTAATTAAGTAGACTTTATGATAGTAAAGGCACTTTATGTGGGGCGTTACCAGTAACGCCCCAGACTTAACTCACCTTAAACCCTCTCCTACGTGGGCTGGCTGGGGTCCTGGCGCACTCTATATAAGCCACCCCCCTCCACAGGCAGAGGGGTTCGGCACCTTGTAATCCATACATTCATAATCCACTCGACCGCCTCCAGGCTCCGAGACGTAGGGCTGTTACTTCTTCCGAGAAGGGCCTGAACTCGTACATCCTTTGTGCTTACAACCTCTCCATAGCTAGGACCTTGCCTCTCCATACCTACCCCCCACTCTACTGTCAGGCTTAGAACCACGACAGTTGGCGCCCACCGTGGGGCCGGTGTTTTAGCGATTTTGTGGAGAAGTTGCGATTCTTTCGAGTATTTTCATCATGGTGTCTGCTGGAGTTTTGATCGAGGGTCAAGAGATCCGTCTCGGCACTCTCACCTTCATCACCGACGACTCCGCATGGCTCCAGGAGGCTCCACTCGACGTAGATGCGCTCCCCGTCCGCGGTGCGACGCATTTTCGCGCATGTGTCCGCGGCGTCCTGCTGCGGCAACCATCGACCCAGTATCGGTCAGCTCCTCCGTCTTCCACCCTCCCGGTCTCCCGCCAGCGCAAGCGCTCAGGCCGGTCGAGGCTTTAGCGGTGGGTGAGTCACGCGGTGGCTCGCCAGTCGACCACTACACAAGTTGCGGCAATCGAGCCCAACGAATCTCTCTACGGCTTGTTCGATCAGTCGACTGGCTTCGGAGAGGCTGCATCCGAGTGCGGAAGCAGTGATCCAGCGGCGGAAATCTTGATGGTCGACGGGCCCCACAGCCCTCCTGGCTTCGCCCGCGGTGGTGGAGCAGGCGACGGCAGCGACCCTGCACGAGACTACGAAGAGTACCAGCCCGAGCCACTCGACTCTCTGCAAAGAGAAGAGCTTCACCGCAGGAACGAGGATCCCCTGCGTATTCCCATCGCAGGAGAAACCCCCGAGGCTCGTGCCTTGGAGGAGGCGCGTCTGGCCAATTTGGCCGAGCGCACTCGACTGGAGAACCTTCAGCGGGCACTCGACGAGCGCGCGCGGCAACGAGTTCCCGACACCAGTCGACGTCAACTCTTCCCGCCGACTCAGGTATATCGAACCCCAATTCAGAATTTAGCAGCTGCGACCCGTATAGCAGAGTCCATTCAGCCTTCGCAGTCAGAGGCTGGCAGAGGTTTGCTGCAGATCAGGGATCTGCTCCGGGCAGCAGGAGATCAGAATTCGGCCGTGTCTCAGTCGCGCAACAGAATTCACAGTCGATCTGTCACTGTGAATACGGTTCAGTCGGCTCACAGCCCCAGATCGCCTCCGCGGCGCGAAGGGCGTGAGAATCGGCGAGATCAATATGGCGACAGACTCGACCGAGGTGATAGGCGTCGAGTGCCCTATTCCCCTCCGAGGGGTGGGTCTTACGCTCCTCGGCAGCCAGATGATAGGCGTCAGTACAGTACAGGGCGTAGGGTTCCAGTTGACCATAGAGAGCCAGGCTTCGACGCGCGATCCATTATCGTGCAAGGGTTGGTCGACCGGAACAGAGCCCATCGAGGCGCACTCGACAGAGATGTACCCACGAGCAGTCGAGTACATGTTTCTGGTCCTGAATGTTTCAGCAGAGCTATCAGAGCCGCGGTTATCCCCCCCAATTTCAGGTTGGCAACAGGAGTCAGCAAGTTCACTGGTGAGTCTAAGCCTGAAACTTGGCTTGAAGACTACCGAGTGGCAGTTCAGATCGGTGGTGGGAACGACGAGGTGGCCATGAAGCATTTGCCCCTCATGTTCCTGGTGGCAAGTTACTCGGTTTTCTCGTTTCCGAACGGGGAATCGACGCCAACCCAGAAAAGATTGGCACTATTCTCCGAATGAAACGCCCTGTGCGAGTGCACGATGTCCAGAAGCTTACTGGATGCTTGGCCGCATTAAGTCGATTCATCTCACGACTCGGTGAAAAGGCATTGCCTCTTTACCGACTGATGAAGAAGGCTGACAAGTTCGAGTGGACCCCAGAAGCTGATGCAGCGTTTGCCGAGCTAAAAGCTCTGCTCTCCACCCAGCCGGTGCTTGCTGCTCCAATCAGCAAAGAGCCTCTGTTGCTCTACATCGCAGCCACAGGACAAGTCGTCAGTACTGTGCTAACGGTCGAGCGGGAAGAAGAAGGAAAAGCTCTCAAAGTTCAGCGCCCAGTGTATTATTTGTCTGAAGTCTTGACTCCATCCAAGCAGAGATATCCTCATTATCAGAAGCTTGTGTATGGAATATACATGACCACAAAGAAGGTTTCCCATTATTTCTCTGACCATTCAATCACAGTCGTCAGCGACGCTCCACTATCAGAGATTTTGCACAACAGAGATGCAACTGGTCGAGTGGCCAAATGGGCGATTGAACTTCTTCCCCTTGATATCAAGTTTGAGGCAAAGAAAGCCATTAAGTCCCAGGCAATAGCAGATTTCCTCGCCGAGTGGATCGAACAGCAGCAGCCGACTGAAGTTCACTCGGAGCATTGGACCATGTTTTTCGATGGTTCTAAGATGTTGAATGGTTCCGGTGCTGGGGTTGTCCTGGTTTCCCCCAGAGGAGATAAGCTCAGATATGTGCTCCAGATTCACTTTGATTCCTCCAACAATGAGGCAGAATATGAGGCCCTCCTATATGGGTTGCGCTTGGCCATTTCACTCGGCGTCCGTCGCCTAATGGTCTATGGCGACTCGGATTTAGTGGTCAATCAGGTGATGAAAGAGTGGGACGTGAGAAGCCCAGCCATGACTGGATACTGCAGTGCAGTGAGGAAGCTGGAGAAAAAGTTCGAGGGGTTGGAGCTCCATCACATACCCCGACTGAAAAATCAAGCAGCTGATGATCTAGCAAAGATAGGTTCCAAGAGAGAAGCCATTCCGAGTGGTGTGTTCTTGGAGCATATACACACTCCGTCAGTCAAAGAAGATCCTTTCACCGAAGAAACTCCGCAGCCCAAGAGTGCCACAGATCCGACTGAAGTTGAAGTCCCAGCGGTGGTCGACTTGATCATGGAGGTTTTGGTAGTCATTCCCGACTGGACGATTCCGTATGTCGCATATATCTTGAGGAAAGAGCTTCCGGAGGATGAGGAAGAGGCTCGACAGATCGTCCGTCGATCTAAGGCCTTTACCGTCATCAAAGGACAATTATACAGAGAGAGCACGACTGGAGTCGGTCAGAAGTGCATAACACCAGAAGAAGGTCGACTCATCCTCAATGATATTCACTCGGGGACCTGTGGTCATCATGCGTCCTCCCGGACCATCGTGGCCAAAGCATACCGAGCCGGATTTTACTGGCCCAAGGCGAATGAGATGGCAAAGGAGATAGTGGACAAGTGCGAGGGATGTCAGTTCTACTCGAATATGTCACACAAACCTGCGTCAGCTTTGAAGACCATCCCACTCGTCTGGCCTTTTGCAGTTTGGGGGCTGGACATGGTCGGCCCTTTGAGAACAGGACGAAGTGGCTTCACGCACGTACTGGTGGCAGTCGACAAGTTCACCAAGTGGATCGAGGCTAAACCAATCAAGAGCCTCGACACCGGTACTGCTGTTAGCTTCGTCAGGGAACTAATATTCAGATATGGAGTCCCGCACAGCATCATTACGGATAATGGGTCGAACTTTGACTCAGAGGAATTCAGAACCTTCTGCAACTCCCAGGGCACACGGGTCGACTACGCATCAGTCGCCCATCCGCAGTCGAATGGACAAGCAGAGCGAGCTAATGGACTGATTCTCAAGGGACTGAAGCCGCGACTAATGCGTGATCTCAAACACGCGGCTGGAGCTTGGGTCGACGAACTTCCATCTGTACTCTGGGGACTGCGGACCACGCCCAATCGGTCGACCGGAAGAACTCCATTCTTCTTGGTCTATGGAGCTGAAGCAGTCTTGCCGAGTGATCTTCTGCATAATGCTCCTCGAGTCGAAATCTATAACGAAGCAGAAGCTGAACAAGCGCGGCAGGACGCAGTCGACCTTTTAGAGGAAGAAAGGGAGATGGCTTTGATCCGGTCGACCATCTACCAACAAGATCTGCGCCGTTTCCACGCCCGAAATGTGAGAGGTCGAGCCTTCCAGGAAGGGGATTTGGTTCTCCGAGTGGATCAGCACAAACCACACAAGCTTGCTCCTTCTTGGGAAGGCCCCTTCATCGTCACCAAGGTTCTCCACAACGGGGCATACCATCTTTACAACGTCGAGCATAATATCGACGAGCCCCGAGCTTGGAACGCGGAGCTACTCCGCCCATTTTACACTTAAGTTTTATCACTCGGATGAGTTGCAATAAAGTACTTCTGTAGTTCATGGGTTTAGAAATAATTGTGTCATCACTTTTTATTTTTGTCCACATAAAAACTCCCCCTCAGTGGGTGGCTTAGCCGCGAATCCGTTTCGCCTAAGTTTGTAAAAATCCTGTCGAGTGGTGAGCCAGACTCACGCTCGGAGGCTTAGCTGCGAATCCGTTTCGCCTAAGTTTACCAAAATCCTACCGAGTGGTAAGCCAGCCTTCCACTCGGGGGCTTAGTTGCAGTCCAAGCACTCGCCTAAGTTGTGAAAATCCTACCGAGTGAAGAGCGATCCTCTCACTCGGAGGCTTAGCTGCAGTCCAAGGACTCGCCTAAGTTTATCAAAATCCTACCGAGTGGTAAGCCAGCCTTCCACTCGGAAGCTTAGCTGCAGTCCAAGCACTCGCCTAAGTTTATCAAAATCCTACCGAGTGGTGAGCCAGACTCACACTCGGAGGCTTAGCTGCAAATCCGTTTCGCCTAAGTTTACCAAAATCCTACCGAGTGGTAAGCCAGCCTTCCACTCGGGGGCTTAGCTGCAGTCCAAGCACTCGCCTAAGTTATAAAAATCCTACCGAGTGAAGAGCAATCCTCTCACTCGGGGGCTCAGCTGCAGCTTCGTGCTCGCCTAAGTTTATCAAAATCCTACCGAGTGGTAAGCCAGCCTTCCACTCGGAGGCTTAGCTGCAGTTCAAGCACTCGCCTAAGTTATAAAAATCCTACCGAGTGAAGAGCAATCCTCTCACTCGGGGGCTTAGCTGCAGCTTCGTGCTCGCCTAAGTTTACCAAAATCCTACCGAGTGGTAAGCCAGCCTTCCACTCGGGGGCTTAGCTGCAGTCCAAGCACTCGCCTAAGTTATCAAAATCCTACCGAGTGGAAAGCCAGCCTTCCACTCGGAGGCTTAGCTGCAGCCTCGTGCTCGCCTAAGTTATAAAATCCTACCGAGTGAAGAGCAACCCTCTCACTCGGAGGCTTAGCTGCAGCCCAGTGCTCGCCTAAGTGGACCAAAGAATAGGTCGATTGCAGAAAAGGCGCCTTGCTTTGAACCTGCAGAAGACATTTTGAGCCGAAGGCAATCATATTCAAGCGCCAAATTTAAGTTTGAATCGATATCTAAAGGAACCGAAAGTGCTCAGGCGTCAAGCCTGTTAAAGTTTGTCGGTTACAATTCCACTCGGCATACCGAGGCAAATTTAAAGAGTCGAGCCAGAAGAAGTTTTTTACCCCTCCTGTGGAGGGCTGGAAGGTGCAACAAATTCATCAAGGTCAATTCCGTCAGCGATCCGAGTGGCAGCTGCAAGGAAAGTCTCCATAAAGGACCTGAAGTCGTGCTTCTTGGTATTGGCCACCCGAAGGGCCGCCAGCTTCTCCTCTCGTGCATCTTTGCAGTGGACTCGGGCCAGACACAGAGCGACATCTGCGCCACACCGAGCCGAGGACTTCTTCCACTCTTGCACTCAACCAGGGATCGTGTTCAAGCGGGCCATCAGCGACTCAAGGTCATTCTGAAGTGTCTCCTCAGGCCAGAGCGTCGAGTCGATGCGAGATGTGGTGGCCTTCAGCCTTGCGAGATAGTCCACGACAGCTGCAACACGAGACTCCAGTCGAAAGACATCCATAGCAACTTCGTCGTTCACCGGGGAATTGACGGGGTCAAGGTTTGGCTCCAGTCGGCTGGTTTCCTCTTCAAAGTTTTGACAAAATTCTGCAAGGGTAATCACTAAGTCAAGGGGATAGTCGAGTGGAAGAAGCCACAGTTGGAAATATTTGCCAAACATGGAGGTTTACCTTCAAGCATAAGAAACAGCTTCTTGGCAAAGCCACTCAGGAAGGCCTCCAGTTCAGTTTTCTTCTCAGTCAATTTGCTGACTTGGTCGGTCAAGGCAGCTTTGTCAGTTCTCAGTCGACTGACTTCCTTGTTGGCAATCCCAAGAGCAGTTTTCAGGTTGGTATTGTCTTGTTCGAGCTTGGTGACTGAAGCTAACTTCTCGTCAGCAAGCTTGATCTTCTCAGCTAGCTCAAGGTCTTTCTTCTGCTGGGCCTCCCTTACCTTACCTGCAAGTCGCAGCAAGATCAGATGCTGAAACAAGCAAGGGGAAAAGCGGTCGTCAGGGTCTCACCAAACATACCTTCAGTCTCCTCCTTTGCCTTTGCCAGCTTCTCCTGAACCAGCTTCAAGCTCAGCTCGACTTGAGTATGCTTCTGTTCCAGCTCTGAGTAGCGAGCCACAAGATCACAGGAGTTCTGCGAAGAACCAATCGACTAAACGTCAAACGTAACTCACTTCCGAGTGAAAAAGGGAAAAACACACGTTTCTAAGACTACAGCCGAATACAAGCATTCGACCGTAGTCTCAGGGACTACACCCAGTGGGTGCACTCAGCGTGCCCCCACTAATCCTGTTGAAGACAAAGTCGACCAGTCGACCTCAAAAAAAAAAAACAGTGTGCGAGACGCATTCTCTAAGACTGTGATCAACTGCAAGCAGTCGACCACAGTCTCGGGGACTACACCCAGTGGGTGCACTCAGCGTGCCCCCACCGGTTTGCGAAATCCAGTCGACCAGTCGACTGACAGAAGATTGACATCATAAAGCCTAAGGCCGACTGCCAGCAGTCGACCTTAGCCTTGGGGACTACACCCAGCGGGTGCACTCAGCGTGCCCTCGCTAACACGGAGTTTATTCGACACACCCAGCGGGTGGCTAATATAAATTCCGGAAAAGAAAAGTTTTTGGTAGCATATCCAACAGAACAAACAGCAGTCGACTGACCTGGACATTGCTTTGGAGGGCAGAGCTGGCGTCATAAGCTGCCTGGCTCGCATCCCGGATGGTCTTCAGCTGCTCCATCATGAGTCCCGCCTAGCGTATTGCCTCCTTCGCTGCACCAGCTTGGTCCTCTGGGACGTGGTGCGTCGTGAAGAGGGAAGGCTGCTGAACACTCGTCAGTGGATTCGCGAAGGACACCGTGTGTCGAGTGGTGTTCTCTTCCTCCACAGTCAGAATTTCAGGCGCCGGCACATCCTGGGACACCTTACTGGAGGACGCTTTCCGACTCCTCCTGTGCTTCAGCGGCTCTTCATCCTCATCATCATCAGGAAGATCGATAACAGTGTTGGGTGGAGCTGCGGTGAAGGATCAGGATCAGAGATCGCGAGTCAGTCGACTAAGAATGGTGTTAAGTACACAGTACCTGGATTCGAAGTTGCTGCATCCTCCATCTCGTGGTCATCGGCCCGGGCCGAGGTCTCAGAAGTAGCAGCACTGCAATTCCAAAGGATCAGTCGACTACCCTCAGCGTCGACCAGAGATAAAGTTCACACAGAATAAGAGAATATGAGCAACACAATTACCCTGATATGGTGGGGATGGACACCTTCATCTTCGGCAGGAGCTTGGTCGGCTTTGATGGGGCCGCCCTGGGCTGCTTCGGCGCCTTTTCAGTCGGCGCCGGAGAGGTGGTCCGAGGGTGCTTGGTCGACTGAGTGGCGGTCGCAACCCCCTTACCACGTTCGGTCGAAGGGTCGTGGACAAGCTTCGACCGCCTTTCCGAGCGCGGTGGAACGACCTCCTCCTCCTCTTCTTCCTCGTCCTCGATGTCATCTTCATCACCTTCATCATCATCATCGTCGTCATCATCCCCTGCAGCATCCGAATCCCACTCCTCCTCTTCCTGGCTCTCGCCCCCGCTCGCCTCGCCCCCGCTCGCCTCGCCCCCGCTCGCCTCGCCTTCTTCAGTCGAGGCTTGTGCCCCGTTGGGCATCGAGTACAGCTCGGTGAGGGCCTAGCAGATGCCCGAACAAGGATCAGTCGACCAGTCGGCAGGGTTAACAGAAATGAATACGACAAGGACTCAGTGGAGGGCAGAGCAAGTGTACCTTGTTTGGATTGCTGTTGTGGTCGAGTGGAGGGATCCTTCTGGCTCCGCGCGGGTTGTCCCTGTTTCCGGTAACGGCTACCATCCATCTTTCCAGAGTGACATCGTCGACTTCTTCTGGATGGACTCTAGTCTCGTCTTCGGGCCCACAGTACAACCACATGCAGTGGCTCCGGAATTGAAGGGGTTGGATGCGACGCCTGAGGAAGACCTCCAGAAGATCCATGCCCGTCACCCCCTCCCGAACCAACTGCACCACGCGTTCCATCAACATCTTCACGTCGGCTTTCTCCTCCGGAATCAGCTTCAGAGGGGAGGGCTTGTTCACTCGGTCCATGGTAAACAGGGGGAGTCCACTCGACTGCCCTGGCGTCGACTGGACCTGGCAGTAGAACCAAGTCGACTGCCAGCCTCTGACGGACTCGGGAAAGCTCATGGGCGGGAAGGTGCTATTGTTCCTCACCTGAATCCCCAGGCCCCCACACATTTGGACGACTCGGGTCTTCTCATCACCTGGGCTCGCCTTCTTCACGGTCTGAGAGCGACACGTGAAGATACGTTTGAACAAACCCCAGTGCGGTCGACAGCCCAAGAAACCCTCACACATGGACACGAATGCAGCAAGATAGGCAATGGAGTTTGGGGTAAAGTGGTGGAGCTGCGCTCCAAAGAAATTCAAGAAGCCACGGAAGAAAATGCTTGGGGGCAAGGAAAACCCGCGATCAACATGAGTGGCCAGAAGCACACACTCACCCTCTTCTGGCTGTGGCTGCCACTCCTTCCCCGGCAACCTCGCAGCTCCGTGAGGGATCAAGCCCTCGTTGGCCATGTCGAGGAGGTCCTTCTCCGTGATGGTCGACTGGATCCAGTCTCCTTGGACCCAGCCTTTCGGCAGGCGGGATCTGGACGAGGACCCTCTGCGGCTGGTGGATCTCCCCTTCGCCTTCTCCGATGCCGACGCCTTCTTGGCACGCTCCAGCGCCGCCGTCTTCTCCTTGGCCATGGTCGCCGGTGAGATGCACGAAGGGAAGTGGTGCGGGGGCGAGAGCGAGCGCGCTGAGCAGGGAGGAAGGAAGCAGAGGAAGAAAGGGAGAATGCTGAGGCGCAGCACAGAAATCCTCCCCGGGCGCATTTATAAGGTCTCTTCCGAGTGGCTGACATGTGGGCCCGGTCGATCTAATCATATCTGGGAGCAGTTATGGGGACTGGATACGTGGCGAAAAAGGCGGCGCGGAGATCGAGGCGTCTATGCCCCGTCCCATCTGAACACCGCGGTCTGCCCCGCTTCGCGCGCGCCCCCAAATTTCGCATCCCGCGGAATCCGCAAGCAACAAATCAGTCTGTCAGACGCGGTGTTTCCGGTGATCCGTCGCTCGGAGATCGTCGAAGCTCGAAAGACCACTCGACGCAAAAATAGAATGGATCGAGTCGACCGAAGACAAATTACTCCCTGTCAACGAAGAGATTCTTTGATCCAGAACAGCGCACAACTAGAGCGCAAAGGTTAATCGGAAACGACATCAACTCCTTCTTCACTCGAAGCCTCAATCCATTCGGGGGCTAATGATGGGGTTATGTACCTAGGGTAGGGTCATGGACCTGTTCCAAGTAACTTACCCTAGGACATCCCTAGAAGAGGTCGCCTTCCAGTCGACCAACGAGGATTCACTCGACTGACCTGAAGGACTCGACCACGAAGACTCACTCGACCACCAGGAGGCCAAGAGGCACTCTGCACCGCAACGGCCTGTAATTAAGTAGACTTTATGATAGTAAAGGCACTTTATGTGGGGCGTTACCAGTAACGCCCCAGACTTAACTCACCTTAAACCCTCTCCTACGTGGGCTGGCTGGGGTCCTGGCGCACTCTATATAAGCCACCCCCCTCCACAGGCAGAGGGGTTCGGCACCTTGTAATCCATACATTCATAATCCACTCGACCGC
Organism: Triticum aestivum; assembly: GCF_018294505.1. Taxonomy (NCBI): domain Eukaryota; kingdom Viridiplantae; phylum Streptophyta; class Magnoliopsida; order Poales; family Poaceae; genus Triticum; species Triticum aestivum. The sequence goes on along the minus strand of NC_057801.1, from coordinate 506,952,911 downwards.
CTCCGGGCTCCGAGACGTAGGGCTGTTACTTCTTCCGAGAAGGGCCTGAACTCGTACATCCTTTGTGCTTACAACCTCTCCATAGCTAGGACCTTGCCTCTCCATACCTACCCCCCACTCTACTGTCAGGCTTAGAACCACGACACCTACCTCTAGGAGATTTAATATTTCCTTTCTTACCACTTCTTTCATCTTAGGATTTAACCGTCGTTGGTGATCAATAACTGGTTTGGCGTCTTCCTCCAATTTTATCTTGTGTTGATATGGAGTGGGACTAATGCCCTTAAGATCATCAAGAGTATATCCAATAGCATCACGGTGCTTCTTCAGAGTTTTCAATAATCTCTCCTCTTCCTGCTTTGAAAGGTTAGCACTAATAATAACAGGATATATCTTCTTTTCATCAAGATAAGCATATTTAAGAGTATCAGGTAATGGTTTAAGCTCAAACACGGGATCACCCTTGGGTGGTGGAGGATCCCCTAGAATTTCAACTGGCAAGTTGTGTTTCAAAATAGGCCCCTGTTTAAAGAATACTTCATCTATTTCCCTTCTTTCATTCATGAACATATCATTTTCATGGTCTAGCAAATATTGTTCTAAAGGATCATTAGGAGGCACGGCAATAGAAGCAAGACCAATAATTTCATCCTTACTAGGCAATTCTTTATCATGGGGTTGTCTACAAAACTTAGCAAAATTAAACTCATGAGACATATCTCTCAAACCAATAGTAACAAAATCTTTTTCGCAATCTATCTTAGCACTAACAGTATTCAAGAAGGGTCTACCAAATATAATAGAACAAAAGCTATCTTGTGGGGAACCAAGAACAAGAAAATCAGCAGGATATTTAACTTTCCCACACAAGACTTCAACATCTCTAACAATCCCAACTGTTGAAATAGTATCTCTATTGGCAAGCTTAATTGTAACATCTATTTCTTCTATCTCAGCAGGTGCAATATCATGCATAATTTCTTTATATAAGGAATGGGGTATTGCACTAGCACTAGCACCCATATCACATAAGCCATGATAATAATGATCTCCTATTTTAACAGAAATAACAGGCATGCCTACAACAGGTCTATGTTTATTTTTAGCATCAGGTCTAGCAATTCTAGCAGCTTCATCACAAAAGTAAATAACATGCCCATCAATATTATCGGCCAAGAGATCTTTAACCATAGCAATACTAGGTTCAACTTTAATTTGCTCAGGTGGTGTAGGTGTTTTAGTATTACTCTTACGAACCACAGTTGAAGCTTTAGCATGATCCTTTATCCTAACAGGGAAAGGTGGTTTCTCAATATAAGTAGTAGGAATAATAGGATCATTATAAGTGATAGTCTTTTCTTGAACTTTAATAGGTGCAACTGCTTTTACTTCAGTGGGAGGATTATATTTAAACCACTTCTCCTTAGGTAGGTTAACATGAGTAGCAAATGATTCACAGAAGGAAGCTACTATCTCAGAGTCAAGTCCATATTTAGTGCTAAATTCACGGAAGACATTAGTATCCATAAAAGAATTAACACAATCAAACTTAGGTGTCATACTTGACTCCTTACCTTTGTAGAGATCCCAATCTTCAGAGTTGCGTTTAATTCTTTCCAATAAATCCCATTTGAATTCAATAGTCTTCATCATAAAAGACCCATCACAAAAAGTATCGAGCATGGAGCGATTGTTGAGAGAAAGCCGAGCATAAAAATTTTGAATAATCATTTCTCTTGAAAGATCATGATTGGGGCATGAATATAACATTGACTTAAGCCTCCCCCAAGCTTGAGCTATGCTTTCTCCTTTGCGAGACCAAAAATTATATATATAATTACGATCACGATGAAGATGCATAGGATAAAACTTCTGATGAAATTCCAATTTCAATCGTTTGTAGTTCCATGATCCCATATCATCACATAGCCTAAACCATGTCAATGCATCTCCCTTCAAAGATAAAGGGAAGACCTTCTTCTTGACAACATCATCGGGCATACCTACAAGCTTAAATAATCCACAAACTTAATCCACATAGATTAAGTGCAAACCGAGATGCAATGTTCCATCTCCTGTAAAAGGATTAGCTAGCAGTTTCTCTATTATACCCGAAGGAATTTCAAAGTAAACATTTTCAATAGGTTCAGTAGGTTGAGGAGCAACTCTTTGCTTTACTGGTCGGGGTGAAGATACCCCGAACAAGCCCCTCAAAGGATTATGTTCCATAGTAACAAGTGACAGTAAATTTCAGCACACTATATAAATCTTTCCTTACCAAGTTTCACTTACCAAAGACGCTTCACTCCCCGGCAACGGCACCAGAAAAGAGTCTTGATGACCCACAAGTGTAGGGGATCTATCGTAGTCCTTTCGATAAGTAAGAGTGTCGAACCCAACGAGGAGCAGAAGGAAATGACAAGCGGTTTTCAGTAAGGTTTTCTCTGCAAGCACTGAAATTATCGGTAACAGATAGTTTTGTGATAAGGTAATTTATAACGGGTAACAAGCAATGAAAGTAAATAAGGTGCAGAAAGATGACCCAATCCTTTTTGTAGCAAAGGACAATCCTGTACAAGTTCTTATATATAGAAAAGCGCTATCGAGGACACATGGGAATTATCGTCAAGCTAGTTTTCATCACGCTCATATGATTCGCGTTCATTATTTTGATAATTTGATATGTGGGTGGACCGGTGCTTGGGTATTGCCCTTTCTTGGACAAGCATCCCACTTATGATTAACCCCTATTGCAAGCATCCGCAGCTATAAAATAAGTAATAAGGTAAACCTAACCATAGCATGAAACATGTGGATCCAAATCAGCCCCTTACGAAGCAACGCATAAACTAGAGTTTAAGCTTCTGTCACTCTAGCAACCCATCATCTACTTATTACTTCCCAATGCCTTCCTCTAGGCCCAAACAATGGTAAAATGTCATGTAGTCGACATTCACATAACACCACTAGAGGAGAGACAACATACATCTCATCAAAATATCGAACGAATACCAAATTCACATGACTACTTATAGCAAGACTTCACCCATGTCCCCAGGAACAAACGTAATTACTCACAAATCATATTCATGTTCATAATCAGAGGAGTATAAATATGCATTAAGGATCTGAACATATGATCTTCCATCAAATAAACCAACTAGCATCAACTACAAGGAGTAATCAACACTACTAGTGACCCACAGGTACCAATCTGAGGTTTTGAGACAAAGATTGAATACAAGAGATGAACTAGGGTTTGAGAGGAGATGGTGCTGGTGAAGATGTTGATGGAGATTGACCCCCTCCCAATGAGAGGATTGATGCTGATGACGATAGTGATGATTTCCCCCTCTTGGAGGGATGTTTCCCTAGCAGAACGGCTCTGCCGGAGCCCTAGATTGGTTCCGCCTCGTGGCGGCGGTGTTTTGTCCCGAAAGCTTTTTTTTTGTGATTTTTTTCAGGGTAAAAGACTTCTTATAGCAGAAGATGGTCACCGGAAGGCTGCCAGGGGGCCCATGAGGCAGGGGGGTGCGCCCAGGGGGTAGGGCGCGCCCCCACCCTCATGGACGGTGGGTAGACCCCCTCTGGTATTTTTTCCGCTTAATATTTTTTATTAATTCCAAAAATGACTTTATGGAGTTTCAGGACTTTTGGAGTTGTGCAGAATAGGTCTATAATATTTGCTCCTTTTCCAGCCCAGAATTCCAGCTGCCGACATTCTCCCTCTTCATGTAAACCTTGTAAAATAAGAGAGAATAGGCATAAGTATTGTGACATAACGTGTGATAACAGCCCATATTGCAATAAATATCGATATAAAAGCATGATGCAAAATGGACGTATCAGCGCAGAGCCCGCCACGAGGCAGCGGTGCAGGGGCTAGGGCTTGAATCCGGACGATTGTCCGACAATACCATAGTTGAATCAGCATTTCCTTTATTTACTTCTAGAAAAGACTCGAAGTGAGACCAGAGAGAGAAGAGTTTTCCCGCAAACCATAGCAACTAGCTAGACTCAAAACAAAAGAGTTCAAGGAAGAGGGAAGCGGCGGAGCGGTCCGTGCGCTGTCGTCGCGGGATGCCGGCGGAGCCTAACGATGACGAGCGGCTCCTCGCATGGGTCTGCCGTCGGTCGCTCATGACGGCAGAGACAGACACTTTCCATCTCCAGTGAAAGAACGCAACGGCCCTCCAGCTAGCCATAGAGCAGTCGGAGTGGGAGGAGGAGGCAGCGGCGGAGGCGGCTCGGCTCGCCATGCTGAAGCGGAAGCAGGAAAAGGTCGTCCGTCGGATAAAGGGATTGATCGTCCTGTCCTCCTCTGATTCCGACGACGGCGACGACGACAGCTCCACCTCCTTCTCCGAGGACTAAGATCCTCCACCAGCCGCGGACGCCTACAGCTGCACCGCCGACCGGAAGGGCAAAGGCCCGCTGCGGAAGTGGTGATCCCGCACCTCCTCTTATGTTTATATCGTTTTTAGTTGTTGATGTTTAAGAACTTGTCCGACGACGAACTCAGATGACCTTTTGGATGATGCTGTTAGGAGCAGGGATAGGATCTGTATATTCCACTAGCACGATCTCTCAAGAGTATAGAATGGTAGCAATTATAGAGTGGTAGCGATTACACTTGGCCTCGAATCGATCTAGGGTTCATACAGAAAAGGGGAACGGGGAGAGAGCCGGTGCCACCGTCGTGATCCACTGGATGGCTTGGCTTCCTTCCTTGCCTTCGTTAAGTAGTGGACGCCTTGGGCTTCACCTGGTCCAGTTGGGCGCACGCTGGGGCCGGTCTCCTTCTAGCCCAGTGGGCTGCGGGTCTCGCATGTCAGTGGTGCTGACATCCCCCCTCCTTTGACATCCGCTGCTGTATTCTCTTTTCCCTTCTTGTATCTGATGGTATATTGCAGCCCTAATAATTTGGTGAAGGCTTTCCTTTGCCATGGGGTTGAGAGACATTGCTCTTCGAGGTGAATGAGGCTTTTCTGATCTATATAAATCGTGAATTCTCCATGTTGCAGGTAGAGGCGCCACTGATCCACTGCTACTATCACTGTGAGATACTCTTTTTCATAAGTTGACAGTCCTTGGTAGCGGGGTGCCAACGCTTTGCTCATGAATGCAATCGGATGCCCCTCTTGCTGCAGAGCAGCCCCAATGCCGTATTCACTCGCGTCCGTTTCAATTGAGAATGGCTTACTGAAGTCAGGTAACGCGAGAACTGGGGCTGATATCAACTGTGTTTTCAGCAACTGAAATGCTTCGTCTGTTGTTTGTGTCCAGACAAATGGCACCCTCTTTTTGAGGAGATTGGTTAGGGGCTTGGCGATGATGCCAAAGTTGCGCATGAATCTTCTGTAGAACCCGGCAAGCCCCGGGAAACTGCGAACCTCTTTGATGTTAGTGGGTGTTGTCCAGTTTGCCACTGATTGAATTTTCCCCGGGTCGGTGGCGACTCCTTTCGCGCTGATAACATGTCCCAGATATGTCAATTGTTGCTGACCAAATGAGCATTTACTCAGCTTCACTTTCCAATGGTCTCGCCGCAGCAACTCCAGGGTTTGGCGCAAGTGGTCCAGGTGATCTTGTAATGTTTTGCTGAAAACTAGTATGTCATCGAAGAACAGGAGCACGCAGTGTTTGAGGAGAGGATTCAATGTGAAATGAATGGCTCCATTGAACGTGGCTGGACCGCCTGCGAGTCCAAAAGAGACTACCAAAAACTCGAAATGGCCTGAGTGAGTTTGAAATGCCGTTTTGTATTCTTCTCCTTCTGCCAGTCTGAATTGGTGATACCCAGCACGAAGATCCAGCTTCGAGAACCATTGAGCACCGTGCAACTCATCTAACAGCTCTTCGATGATAGGAATCGGGAACTTAGTCACGCATGTGAGAGCATTCAAGCGACGGTAGTCCACACATAATCTCCACGCGCCGTCTTTCTTCTTTACTAGTATCACTGGAGAAGAGAAAGGGCTTGAGCTGTGCTGAATAATGCCCGTGCGAAGGAGTTCCTCAACCTGCCTCTCTATCTCGTCCTTGTGCTCTGGTTTGTGTCTGTAGGGTCGAATATTGAAAGGCTGCGCCCCTGGAATCAGGGGAATCTTGTGGTCACAGGCACGCCGGGGAGGCAGTTCAGATGGTTCTCCGAAAACATCTTCGAATTCTGCAAGTATTTCTTTGATGCATTCCGGTGTTGCATCGTTCGGTTCTCCATTTGATGGAATGGCATGCAGCTGCACCATGTACGCCACTGCATTGTTGTTGCAGAGACCTTGCAGTTTGCAGATTGTTGATGATCAAACACTCCGTCGACTCGGCATCGTGACCCTTTAAAGAGATTTGACCTTGATCCGAAGGAATTGCAATATGTTTAGCCTTCCAATCCACTGTCATGGGGCTATGCTCTTCGAGCCAATCCATTCCAAGTATAGCATCGTAGATGCCCAGTGGCAATACTTTCATATATGTCCTGAATTCATGCCCCTGTGAACACCATGAGCACTGAGGAATCACTGACGAGCATTTGAGTTCCCCTCCGTCAGCTACACGGACTCTATATGTTCTTGGTAATGGCTCGGCCCCTTTCAGAAATGATGCCAGCTTGTTGTTGATGAATGTGGTTGAACTGCCTGAGTCCACTAACATCAGAACCTCTCTGCCCTGGATCCATGCTTGCAATTGGAACGCCTTTGCAGAAACTCCCCCTGAAAGCGCTGATCTCGAAATAGCCATAACCGTGTCATCTGCTGCCCCTGACTGTAACTGCTTATCCAGTGGCTCGTCAAGGCTGAACAACTCCAGCAACTCCTCGACGACGTGAAGCTGCACGAACGTGGGGCACACATGATCGTTCCCCCACCTTTCTCCGCACTTGAAGCAAAGACCGCGCGCGCGACGATAGTCGCGCATGGCCTTGACCTTGGATGAGCCGGCGCGGGCGCCATCCAAGCCACGACGATCCACCGCAGGTGTAGGTGTCGCTGCAGGCGTCGGTCGCGGTGGAGGAGGCAGCGGTAGTGGCGTGCTTGGTCGAAACATGGCGTCGGTGCCGCGCGGCGTGGCTCGCGGCTGATGCGCTTGTTGCGCCGATTCGACGACTTCTTCTTGCAGCATCACCAGAGAGTACGCCGTGTCCAGGTCGGGCGGTCGCTGAATCAGCACGACCGCACGTATATCCGCCCGCAATCCCTCGACAAAACGAGTGAGATAAAAGTAAGGATGTATAGCTTCTGAGTAAGATGCCAAATGATTCACAATTCACTCAAAACGCTCAATGTAATCAGCTACAGAGGAGGTTTGCTTAATGGTGTAAAACTGACGAATAAGCAGTTGGTGTTTATCCCGCCCGAAACGGGTGCAGAGCAGAGCTGTGAATGCTTCCCAATCGAACTCTGAAAGTCGATTTTGGAGAGATTGCAACCACACCGATGCGGCTCCAGAAAAATTAAGCGCGGCCATAGGTACCCAAAACGACTGATGGATCCCGAACATGGAAAAGTATTGCTCGCACAATGTTTTCCATAATTTCGGGTTGTCGCCCGCGAATTGGGGAAACGACACGGATGGATGTGCTTGACCCAATCCGGCCAGGAGCTGGCTCGCATGAGCGAAGGGGGACAGGGGAGGAGCGGGCGACTGGGAAGTAAACTGACCAGTGCCCGGGAGTGGTGCCGGCGGGGTCGCCAGCACCTTCTCCCAGTGAAGAAATGTGTCGCTGTGGTCCTTTGACCCGTGTGGCTGCGAGACCGCCGCGTTGCCCGTGTCCATGCTTGGAGCGGGGGCGTTGGTCTCCTTGGCCGCCACACCAGACGCTGCCGCTGCAGGCAGGCGCCCGTGTTGCAGATCCGCTACTGCATCGGTGAGCTGGTCGACGCGGCGCTCCAGACCGGGCTGCCAGGCCGCCAGATCGTCCAGCTTGGCGGTGTTCGCGTGGATCGCCGCCGTGTTGCCGCGGAGTTCCACCCGAAACTCCTCCATGGAGCTTGTGATCCTGTCCATGTACTCCTTCATGGTCGGATCCATGGCTTCGATTTGGTTCCGAGCTTGGCGAAGACGATGGGTTTCGATGAATTGGGCCAGATCGCGCGACGGGAGGGTGGTGTTTGGTCTCTGATACCAAGTGTTAGGAGCAGGGATAGGATCTGTATATTCCACTAGCACGATCTCTCAAGAGTATAGAATGGTAGCAATTACAGAGTGGTAGCGATTACACTTGGCCTCGAATCGATCTAGGGTTCATACAGAAAAGGGGAACGGGGAGAGAGCCGGTGCCACCGCCGTGATCCACTGGATGGCTTGGCTTCCTTCCTTGCCTTCGTTAAGTAGTGGACGCCTTGGGCTTCACCTGGTCCAGTCTGGCCCATAGACGCGGGGGTTGGGCTTGGGCGCGCGCTGGGGCTGGTCTCCTTCCGGCCCAGTGGGCTGCGGGTCTGGCATGTCAGTGGTGCTGACAGATGCCAAGCTCGTTTAATGTCCGTTTGCAGTCGATTTTGTTGTCTGTTTGCAGCCAATTCTTTGATCACATAGAGTAGCCCATGTTGCATGTATAATATGGATGTGAGATGTCAGATAAGAGATACAGAGATGTGAAGAGCGAAATATGGGGCGTGCTTGGTCAGTTTGGGCGCATCCGTGAACGTTTGAGAGGCTGAATTACACCATCGTGGCTGTAGATGCTCTTGGGCAGTCGACGTGAATAGTAGTAGACCAGGAGTCGTTTGTTCATTCGCTGGATCTAACTAGTAAACTGGGACGCTACACCGCACGGCGAATATCAAACTTGTACGTGGCGAGGTCAGGTTGATCTGCTTCGCATAGGGTCCATGAATTCGTAGACCCAAAATAAGAGTCAACTTTTTCACCACCACCGGTCGATGACCTCAAGGCGCGGCTGGCCGGCGAGCGTTCTCTTCCTCGCTCATTTCGGCCTCCCATTCGCCCGGCTATGAACCCGTCACTACCGCCACGGTACTTGCGGAAATGGACATGCTTGGAATCAATAGCGTGCCAACGACCGCCAGACTGCAGTTTTGTCGCTGCCTGCGTCTGTTAACCTGTGGACCCGAAAATACGTAGAGATGATTCCAGTAATAACTCGACAGAATTCAGGTTAAGGAGTACGGAGGAAAAGGGGACTGAAAGCAACTCGCGATGCTAGTATAGTACTAGTATACAGTACGTACGTACAAAAGGCTGAGCAGCGTACCATTTCATTGATAGAAAAAAAAAGGACAAGGTCCCACATCGCCGACGTACACGAACATGCGTTTGGAAGGTTGCAAGAACAAGTGGGAGGATGCTCAGCCTCAATACACAAAGTTCAGGTTACGGGTAAAATGGTGGCTAATCCCTTAGCGCCCGCCTCGGCCCAGAGGTGAGCATCATCCTTGATCGAGAGTAAAAGGTCGTCAGTGGAGGGGTGTAGGCCGTCGAACATGATAGCGTTCCGGTGCTTCCAAATGACACAGGAGGTCAGCGTGATGATGGAGAAAAGATACATCAAAGCTTGAAGTTCGAAGCAACGCGGCGCCATAGGAGATAGCTGCGCCGTATTCAGCTGGCCCAGTACGTACGTTATAAGACCTGTATCTGCGTGGTAAACTTATATTGCGTGCAAGCACCATCCGGCGATGCGCCGTATGCATGCACCGGAGCCGACAAGTGGGACGCCGGCGACTGCTCCATATGTATGTACGGCCCGCTGTTGCGACCGGACAGCGGAGAGCGAGGTGCCCGCGTAGCCCAGCATGCGACGTGCCATGGGTACGCCGCGATGGTCGCTGTCGGATCACAGCGCTGGCAGGCAGCGCCATACGCTTGGTCACGGATGGACTATGAATGGACTGCAGCCTTTGCTGACAAATTCAATCGACTCCAAGCAACCACGACGAAGTTGTCCATCTTGTCTTTTTCCTTTTTCCCCTCCTCCTATGTTGTGCATCTTCAGCTTAGTCGCCGTTTGCTCCTGAGCTCACATCGGGTCGCCGGAATAGTTGGCCAACAGAGCGATGACTCGATATTCGTAAATTTTACTCCTCCCGTAAAGAAATACTCACGGTGATCGAAATGACTTTATATTTCTTTACAGAAAGAGTATTAGAGTACGTGGCAACAAAATATCGTCGACAAGACACTTCTCTTCTTTTTTTCTTCTACGTGCATGCAAGATGCAACAAAGACACTTCAAAAAGCAAAACTACTTGGACAAGACGCGAGTGCATCAGGTGTCGCTGGGCGCCATTTCTCGGCTATAGGAGTACTACGTATAGATCTGTCCATGCTCTAGGGAACTTTTCCCTCTCCAGTACTCTCTCCGTTTAAAAATAGATTATCCAATTTTGTATTAAAGTTAGTACAAAGTTGGATAATCTATTTTGAAACGGAGGGTAGTAGTACAGACAGATACACTGTAGAAGTACCAGTACAAAATTTGACCCTAATAAAGGGTGGTAGCATGGCTGTGCGGAGTTAATGGCGTCACATGGCACCCCTCCAAGCTTAAGCCGAATTTAATTTAATTTTGCCGCACCGTCGTCACATGAAAGGACTAATGACCATGATTATTTAGTCTACGAACGAACACGCAGTAACATGGGGGAGCGCTCCGATCCGATCCATCACAGGTTAATTAAACCAGCGGACAGTATAGTAGCAGCAGCTCGGCATAGACAGGGTGATAATTAGGGTGGCGCACAAGTCAAACAAACAAGCCGAAAGCGAAGCGGTACATGCACCGCACCGTAGCAACGGAACGGAAAAGAAAAAGAATCACGTTAAGATACTCGCGCGGTTGGGTCCGTTTGACTACGTCGACCAGAGCACGCCCGTGAAAGGCGGGCGAGCATCCATCCCTGCCCACTTCCGTTGTGTTTTTTCGCTTGTCTGCAGCCTTTGGCGACCATGAAATGAAATTCCGGCTCTTCTTTTTTCCTTGGTTAGTGCTAAGCCTAAGTGGCACGTACGCACGTGTCGACGTTTGTGATATGCGCGGCTCGCACCTAAGTCTGGTGTGGTGAGTCAAGCTTGAACGCTGTTGTACTCTACTGCGCGGAGTCTTGGTCATACACGCAGCACTGGAGTGGAGTCCCAATCTTGAAGCAACTGTACTCGTAACCGTCGAGCAGCGGTTATGCAAACGGAGCGGTGCACCACCAGTCCACTCTTGCTGCTTTCTGAGCAGTCCAAGACTCCAATCATGATCATGAACCGTGGGGCGTGGAGTAGTGTGCGGGTGTTGGATAGGGCGGGTGCGTGAGGCAACGCGATAATAAGTCCAACAAGGCTGCAGCGACCTTTCACAAGGCCCCGGACAAAAGGTTAGACGGCGGAGTCCATCGAGCGAGACGACCGCCGATCTACCGTGGCCGGTGGGTGGGTGCGGGTGCGTCGCACGGCGGACATGGCACCGCGCCGAAATGGCCCGGCTAAGACGACGGACCCTACCCTACCCTACCGTGTCGTCCCTCCCTCCCGCGCTCCCGTCCAATCCAGCTCCTGTGCAGATGCCCCCCGCCACCTGACAAGATTCATCACGCACGCACCAGCAAGCGGCCAACGAGGATTTACGCCGGGCCGGCCGGGCGTATGAATGTCCACCAAGTGTGCGCTGGCTCGGCTTGGCTCCCCAACCCAAACAAACAAGACTTCTCGCACACACGCTACCACTCCGGCTCAGCACTACTGTGGCATCTCTGCCCTCCTATTTCACCAATCCTTCCTTGAAATATGCTCTCCTCCTGGTGGTGCGTGTTTTACTTCAACATTTTGCTGTGATCAAATATGTCAACATCAAGGACTACTGAGTCAATCACTGAAAAACATGGGGCGTTGTTCGTGTTGTACTACCTCCGGGGCAGATGAGTCCAGGTACTAGTACATCCTGCCTCGAAGACTGCTGGTTCAGGACTGAAAAGTGCCAAACGCAGCACACAGCTTGTCAGCAGAATTTGAGCTTTTGCAGTAGAAGAATCACTCCCATGCTATTTTGTGTACTACTTGTAGTATACTGTCATGCTGTGTGATGCGAGCATACCAGAGAAGAAGACTCGAGGCATGTTTCCAACCTCACTTGGATTGCAGCAGCAAACGCCGGATTTTGGATAATTATGGCAGATTCAGGCCATATGTATTCACATGCACTGCGCTGCTCCTTCCCACGAGATTACAAGGCCGTATTTATGAGCTTGGACGCACCAACGGCGGTGGTCGATGAAGTTCAGAGGGAATCAATCCAATTCCAAACAGCAACCGAAAGAAGATCAGAATTGGGAAAAGATCTACTAGCACACGAAGGTCGAAAATAAGCTGTAATTAATCGATTAATCGAGTCGCAACCTCAAAAGAGAACCAACTCCCCTCTTCCTTTCAAGAACGGAGCAAAAATTACAACAGCAGCGCCGGCGCCGGCGAAGAACGACACAGCAAACACCTTGCTACTACTACAGTATGAAACTAGAACTGCGACCAAAGGACGGCGATGATACAGCGAGGGCGGTGGCGATGGTAGAAGTCGTAGATTACTTCATGGCTGGCTGAGCAGGATGCGCGCGCAAAGGCGGAGGCTTTGGGTCACTCACTCGGCCGGCGCCGCCGTCGCGGACGCGGCGGCCATCCTGGGCGAGCTCACGGGGAAGAGCGGGAGGAGCCGCGGCGGCTCGGCGCCCCGCGGCGAAGGGTGGAAGAAGAAGCCCTTGTCGGCGATGGCCGCGCGCTCGGCGGCATCCCCCGAGGACGACGCCGGCGAGGGGAAGAAGGGGTCGCCGGTGAGCGGCGTCACCGGGCTGCTGAGCTTGAGGGACGGGAAGTCCAGGACGCTCGGGGACAGGATCTCCGGCGCGGCGGAGGCGTTCCTCGGCGACGGCGGCGCCCCCATGGCCAGCGGCGCGATCATCTTGAGGTTCTTGAGGCTGCTCCGCCGCTCGTACAGCTTGAAGGACGGCTTCTTCGGGCGGCACGGGCCGCTCCCGCTCGCCGCCTGGTTCCCGGCGCTGCCGTTGCCTGCGGCGGTCGTCGCCGCGGCGGCGTTCTTGGAGGACTGCTCGGAGCCGGTGAGCATCTGGACGACCTGCTTGAAGGAGGTGGTGTCCGCCTGGACGAAGGTGGTGGGGAACGGGGTGGTCTCGATGGTGCGGGGGACGGGCCTGGGTGAGGGCGGAAGGTTGTGTGGGTGTGGCGGCTGGGCGCGGTGGTAGGGGTGAGACGGCGAGGTGGAGGAGGAGGAGGAAGAGGAGGTGGACGACGACGGGGAGTTGGGGTCCTGAGGAGGCATGGGGAGGAACTGCTTGGTGCACGGCTCCATTGAAGCCTTGCGTTTGCGTATGGTTAGAGTTGGGATGCGTGAGCTTCTCGGGGGCGAGGAGGAAGGGAAGGGGGAGAAGAGGATTTGAAGCGAGGAAAAAGGGTGGGGAGGTTGGTTAAGAAGAGAGAGAGAGAGGGGAGGGGAGAGAAGGGAGGTTAGAGATGCATTGTTGTTGGTGTGAACTGACTTTGGACAATGCTTTGACGTCCGTTACTTCAGCTTTTGTTCCTTTTCTTGCTGGGGTTTCTCAATTTTCTCTCGTCCTTTTCCTCTCCTCTTTCTTTTGTACTTACTCGGCGGTGTTGCCTTGCCTATGGCGTGTTTGGTTGCAGTATTGAATAGTAGCTGCATTGTATACACATCTCAATCCAGTCTGGCTTTAAAAAAACAGCCTCATATGCGACATCTGCAAGTTGTTTGGTTGCTTGCATATGGACTTCCTGCATTAGGGGATTATTTTTGGCACGTTGTTTGGTTGCCTGCATTGTCTCAGCGCATACAACTACACGTTGTTTGGTTGCCCGCATGAGATATGATTACGAGCTAGCACTTGCACTTAGCACACAAGGTTAAGAACTAGCAGAGGAAGGGGAAGAAGAAATGCAGTGTGCGCCGGACCATGGCAACTGCGGTAGATAGTGGCTGTGGCGCTGTGTCCGACATGACGAGCATGGAGTCGTGGGCGAGCGACCCCGTCGGCGGCACAACGAGCGACACCGTTGGCGAACTAGTTGCGGTGCTTGCGCAAAGACAGTCGACAGAGGAGGAGAATGTAGTGCTCGCGCCATGGTACCATCAGTGCAGTGGATGAGAGAGGAGGCCGAGATGATCGACGCTGGAGACGACTCCAGTGTAGTAGGACGAGAGAGAGGAGGCCAAGATGATCGACCCCGTCGGCGGGGCGACGAAGTGCAGTGTGTGCGCCATTGCAGCGTCAGTGCAGTAGGAGGATTGTTGGAAATATGCCCTAGAGGCAATAATAAATTAGTTATTATTATATTTCCTTGTTCATGATAATCGTTTATTATCCATGCTATAAGTGTATTGATAGGAAACTCAGATACATGTGTGGATACATAGACAACACCATGTCCCTAGTAAGCCTCTAGTTGACTAGCTCGTTGATCAATAGATGGTTACGGTTTCCTGACCATGGACATTGGATGTCGTTGATAGCGGGATCACATCATTAGCAGAATGATGTGATGGACAAGACCCAATCCTAAGCCTAGCACAAAGATCGTGTAGTTCGTATGCTAAAGCTTTTCTAATGTCAAGTATCTTTTCCTTAGACCATGAGAATGTGCAACTCCCGGATACCGTAGGAATGCTTTGGGTGTACCAAACGTCACAACGTAACTGGGTGGCTATAAAGGTGCACTACAGGTATCTCCAAAAGTGTCTGTTGGGTTGGCACGAATCGAGACTGGGATTTGTCACTCCGTGTAAACGGAGAGGTGTCTCTGGGCCCACTCGGTAGGACATCATCATAATGTGCACAATGTGATCAAAGAGTTGATCGCGGGATGATGTGTTACGGAACGAGTAAAGAGACTTGCCGGTAACGAGATTGAACAAGGTATCGGCATACCGACGATCGAATCTCGGGCAAGTACAATACCGCTAGACAAAGGAAATTGTATACAGGATCGATTGAGTCCTTGACATCGTGGTTCATCCGATGAGATCATCGTGGAACATGTGGGAGCCAACATGGGTATCCAGATCCCGCTGTTGGTTATTGACCGGAGAACGTCTCGGTCATGTCTGCATGATTCCCGAACCCGTAGGGTCTACACACTTAAGGTTCGATGATGCTAGGGTTATAAAGGAAGTTTGTATGTGGTTACCGAATATTGCTCGGAGTCCCGGATGAGATCCCGGACATCACGAGGAGTTCCAGAATGGTCCGGAGGTAAATATTTATATATGGGAAGTCCTGTTTTGGTCATCGGAAAAGTTTTGGGTTTTATCGGTAACGTACCGGGACCACCGGGAGGGTCCCGGGGGTCCACCAAGTGGGGCCACCATCCCCGAAGGGCTGCATGGGGCAAGTGTGGAAGGGGACCAGCCCCAGGTGGGCTGGTGCGCCCCCCACAAGGGCCCAAGGCGCCTAGGGTTTGGGGAGGGGGCGCCTCCACCTGACTTGGGGGGCAAGTTTCCCCCTCTCCCCCCTTTGACCGCCCCCCTAGATGGGATCTAGGGCTGGCTGCCGCCCCTAGGGGTGGAAACCTAGGTGGGAGCGCAGCCCCCCCTCTCCCCCTATATATAGTGGAGGCAAAGGAGCAGCCCAACACACAAAGTTCTTCTCCTGTTGGCGCAGCCCTACCTCTCTTTCTCCTCATATCTTGCGGTGCTTGGCGAAGCCCTGCAGGATTGCCACGCTCCTCCACCACCACCACGCCGTTCTGCTACTGCTGGACGGAGTCTTCCTCAACCTCTCCCTCTCTCCTTGCTGGATCAAGGCATGGGAGACGTCACCGGGCTGTACGTGTGTTGAACGCGGAGGTGCCGTCCGTTCGGCACTAGGATCTCCGGTGATTTGGATCACAACGAGTACGACTCCTTCAACCCCGTTCTCTTGAACGCTTCTGCTTAGCGATCTACAAGGGTATGTAGATGCACTCCCCTCTCTCTCGTTGCTAGTTTCTCCATAGATAGATCTTGGTGACTCGTAGGAAAATTTTGAATTTCTGCTACGTTCCCCAACAGTGGCATCATGAGCTAGGTCTATTGCGTAGATTCTATGCACGAGTAGAACACAAAGTAGTTGTGGGCGTTGATTTTGTTCAATATGCTTACCTTTACTAGTCCAATCTTGTTTCGACGGTATTGTGGGATGAAGCGGCCCGGGCCGACCTTACACGTACTCTTATGTGAGACAGGTTCCACCGACTGACATGCACTTGGTGCATAAGGTGGCTAGCGGGTGCCAGTCTCTCCCACTTTAGTCGGAACAGATTCGATGAAAAGGGTCCTTATGAAGGGTAAATAGCAATTGGCATATCACGTTGTGGTTTTTGCATAGGTAAGAAATGTTCTTGCTAGAAACCCATAGCAGCCACGTAAAACATGCAAACAACAATTAGAGGACGTCTAACTTGTTTTTGCAGGGTATGCTATGTGATGTGATATGGCCAAAAAGAATGTGATGAATGATATGTGATGTATGAGATTGATCATGTTCTTGTAATAGGAATCACGACTTGCATGTCGATGAGTATGACAACTGGCAGGAGCCATAGGAGTTGTCTTAATTTATTGTATGACCTGCGTGTCATTGAACAACGCCATGTAATTACTTTACTTTATTGCTAACCGGTAGCCATAGTAGTAGAAGTAATAAGTTGGCGAGACAACTTCATGGAGACACGATGATGGAGATCATGATGATGGAGATCATGGTGTCATGCCGGTGACGATGATGATCATGGAACCCCGAAGATGGAGATCAAAAGGAGCAAAATGATATTGGCCATATCATGTCATTTTTTGGTTGCATGTGATGTTTGTCATGTTTATACATCTTGTTTGCTTAGAACGATGGTAGTAAATAAGATGATCCCTCATTAAAATTTCAAGAAAGTGTTCCCCCTAACTGTGCACCGTTGCGAAAGTTCGTCGTTTCAAAGCACCACGCGATGATCGGGTGTGATAGATTCTTACGTTCACATACAACGGGTGTAAGCCAGATTTACACACGCGAAACACTTAGGTTAACTTGACGAGCCTAGCATGTACCAACATGGCCTCGGAACACAAGAGACCGAAAGGTCGAGCATGAGTCGTATGGAGGATACGATCAACATGAAGATGTTCACCGATGATGACTAGTCCGTCTCACGTGATGATCGGACACGGCCTAGTTGACTCGGATCATGTAATCACTTAGATGACTAGAGGGATGTCTATCTGAGTGGGAGTTCATGAGATGAACTTAATTATCCTGAACATAGTCAAAAGATCTTTGCAAATTATATCGTAAGCTCGCGCTTTAGTTCCACTGTTTAGATATGTTCCTAGAGAAAATATAGTTGAAAGTTGACAGTAGCGATTATGCAGACAGTAGAAAGCTTATGTCCTTAATGTACCGCTCAGTGTGCTGAACCCCAAACGTCGTCTGTGGATGTTACGAACATCGGACATACACGTTTTGATAACTACGTGATAGTTCAGTTAAACGGTTTAGAGTTGAGGCACCAAAGACGTTTTTCGAAACATCGCGGAACATATGAGATGTTTCGAGGGCTGAAATTGTGATTTCAGGCTCGTGCCCAAGTCAAGAGGTATAAGACCTCCGACGATTTTCTTAGCCTGCAAACTAAGGGAGAAAAGCTCAATCGTTGAGCTTGTGCTCAGATTGTCTGAGTGCAACAATCACTTGAATCGAGTGGGAGTTGATCTTCCAGATGAGATAGTTTCTCCAAAGTCATTGCCACCAAGCTGCTAGAGCTTCGTGATGAACTATAACATATCAGGGATAGATATGATGATCCTTGAGGTATTCGCGATGTTTGACACCGCGAAAGTAGAAATCAAGAAGGAGCATCAATTGTTGATGGTTGGTGAAACCACTAGTTTCAAGAAGGGCAAGGGCAAGAAGGGATACTTCATGAAACGGCAAATCAGCTGCTACTCTAGTGAAGAAACCCAAGGTTGAACCCAAACCCGAGACTAAGTGCTTCTATAATAAGGGGAACAGCCACTGGAGCAGAATTACCCTAGATACTTGGTAGATGAGAAGGCTGGCAAGGTCGATAGAAGTATATTGGATATACATTATGTTAATGTGTACTTTACTAGTACTCCTAGTAGCACCAGGGTATTAAGATACCGGTTTGGTTGCTAAGTGTTAGTAACTCAAAATAAAAGAGCTACGGAATAAACGGAGACTAGCTAAAGGTGAGCTGACGATATGTGTTGGAAGTGTTTCCAAGTTTGATGTGATCAAACATCGCACGCTCCCTCTACCATCAAGATTAGTATTAAACCTGAACAATTGTCATTTGGTGTTTGCGTTGAGCATAGACATGATTGGATTATGTCTATCGCAATACGGTTATTCATTTAAGGAGAATAATGGTTACTCTATTTATTTGAATAATACCTTCAATGGTCTTGCACCTAAAGGAATGGTTTATTGAATCTCGATCGTAGTGATACACATTTTCATGCCAAAAGATATAAGATAGTAATGATAGTACCACTTACTTGTGGCACTGCCATGTAAGTCATATTGGTATAAAACGCATGAAGAAGCTCCATGTTGATGGATCTTTGGACTCACTCGTTTTTGAAAAGTTTGAGACATGCGAACCATGTCTATTGGTGTATACGCATGAAGAAACTCCATGCAGATGGATCGTTTGGACTCACTTGATTTTGAATCACTTGAGATATGCAAATCATACCACATGGGCAAGATGACTGAAAAGCCTCGTTTTCAGTAAGATAGAACAAGATAGCAACTTGTTGGAAGTAACACATTTTGATGTGTGCAGTCCAATGAGTGCTGAGGCATGCAGTGAATATCGTTATGTTCTTACTTCACAGATGATTCGAGTAGATGTTGAGTATATTTACTTGATGAAACACAAGTCTGAATTATTGAATGGTTCAAGTAATTTCAGAGTGAAGTTGAAGGTCATCGTGACAAGAGGATAAAATGTCTATGATATGATCATAGAGATGAGTATCTGAGTTACGAGTTTTGGCATGCATTTAAGACATTGTGGAAATTGTTTCACAATTAATACTGCCTGGAACACCATAGAGTGATGGTGTGTCCAAACATCATAGTTGCACCCTATTGGATATGGTGCGTACCATGATGTCTCTTATCGAATTACCACTATCATTCATGGGTTAGGCATTAGAGACAACCACACTCACTTTAATAGGGCACCACGTAATTCCATTGAGACGACACCGTTTGAACTATGGTTTGGAGAAACCTAAGTTGTCGTTTCTTAAAAGTTTGAGGCTGCGACGCTTATGTGAAAACTTTCAGGTTGATAAGCTCGAACCCAAAGCGGATAAAATGCATCTTCATAGGACACCCAAAACAGTTGGGTATACCTCCTAATTCAGATCCAAAAGCAATAGGGATTATTTCTTGAATCGGGTCCTTTCTCGAGGAAAGGTTTGTCTCAAGAATTGAGTGGGAGGATGGTGGAGACTTGATGAGGTTATTGAACCGTCACTTCAACAAGTGTGTAGCAGGGCACAGGAAGTTGTTCCTGTGGCGCCTACACCAATTGAAGTAGAAGCTTATGATAGTGATCATGAAGTTTTGGATCAAATCACTACCGTACCTCGTAGGGTGACAAGGATGCGTACTACTTCAGAGTGGTACAGTAATCCTGTCTTGAAGGTCATGTTGCTAGACAACAATGAACCTACGAGCTATGGAGAAGCGATTGTGGGCCCAAATTCCGACAAATGGTTAGAAGCCATGAAATCCGAGATAGGATCCATGTATCAGAACAAAGCATGGACTTTGGTGGACTTGCCCGATGATCGGCAAGCCATTGAGATAAATGGATCTTTAAGAAGAAGACGGACGTGGACGGTAATGTCACCGTCTATGAAGCTCGACTTGTGGTGAAGAGTTTTTCACAAGTTCAAGGAGTTGACTACGATGAGATTTTCTCATCCGTAGCGATGCTTAAGTCCGTCGGAATCATGTTAGCATTAGCTGCATTTATGAAATCTGGCAGATGGATGTCAAAATGGTTTTCCTTACCAGTTTTCGTAAGGAAAGGTTGTATGTTATACAATCAGAAAGTTTTTGTCGATCCTAAGGATGCTAAAAGGTATGCTGGCTCCAGCGATCCTTCTAAGGACTGGAGTAAGCATCTCGGAGTTGGAATGTACGCTTTGATGAGATGATCAAAGATTTTGGGTTTATACAAAGTTTATGAGAAACTTATATTTCCAAAGAAGTGAGTGGGAGCACTATAGAATTTCTGATGAGTATATGTTGTTGACATATAGTTGATCAGAAATGATGTAGAATTTCTGGAAAGCATATAGGGTTATTTGAAAGGTGTTTTTCAATGGAAAACCTGGATTAAGCTACTTGAACATTGAGCATCAAGATCTATGAGGATAGATCAAAAATTCTAAATGGTACTTTCAAATGAGCACATACCTTGACATGATCTTGAAGGTGTTCAAGATGGATCAGTCAAAGAAGGAGTTCTTGCCTGAGTTGTAAGGTATGAAGTTAAGAGTTAAAGCTCGACCACGGCAGAAGAGAGAGAAAGGACGAAGGTCGTCCCCTATGCTTCAGACGTAGGCTCTATAGTATGCTATGTTGTGTACCGCACCGGAAGTGTGCCTTGCCATGAGTCAGTCAAGGGGTACAAGAATGATCCAGGAATGGATCATTGGACAGCGGTCAAAATTGTCCTTGGAGTAAATAAGGACATGTTTCTCGATTATGGAGGTGATAAAGAGTTCGGCATAAAGGGTTACGTCGATGCAAGCTTTAACACCTATCCGAGTGACTCTGAGTAGCAAACCGGATACGTATAGTGGAGCAACCATTTGGAATATCTCCAAGTGGAGTGTGGAAGCAACATTTACAATATGACCTAGAGATTTGCGAAGTACATACGGATCTGAATGTTGCAGACCCGTTGACTAAAACCTCTCTTACAAGCAAAACATGATCAAACCCCAGAACTCATTAAGTCTTAGTCACATGATGATGTGAACTGGTTTAGTGACACTAGTAAACTCTTTGGATGTTGGTCACATGGCGATGTGACCTGTGAGTGTTAATCACTTGGCGATGTGAACTAGATTATTGAGTCTAGTGCAAGTGGGAGACTGTTGGAAATATGCCCTAGAGGCAATAATAAATTAGTTATTATTATATTTCCTTGTTCATGATAATCGTTTATTATCCATGCTATAATTGTATTGATAGGAAACTCAGATACGTGTGTGGATACATAGACAACACCATGTCCCTAGTAAGCCTCTAGTTGACTAGCTCGTTGATCAATAGATGGTTACGGTTTCCTGACCATGGACATTGGATGTCGTTGATAACGGGACCACATCATTAGCAGAATGATGTGATGGACAAGACTCAATCCTAAGCCTAGCACAAAGATCGTGTAGTTCGTATGCTAAAGCTTTTCTAATGTCAAGTATCTTTTCCTTAGACCATCAGAATGTGCAACTCCCAGATACCGTAGGAATGCTTTGGGTGTACCAAACGTCACAACGTAACTGGGTGGCTATAAAGATGCACTACAGGTATCTCCGAAAGTGTCTGTTGGGTTGGCACGAATCGAGACTGGGATTTGTCACTCCGTGTAAACGGAGAGGTATCTCTCGGCCCACTCGGTAGGACATCATCATAATGTGCACAATGTGATCAAAGAGTTGATCACGGGATGATGTGTTACGGAACGAGTAAAGAGACTTGCCGGTAACGAGATTGAACAAGGTATCGGCATACCGACGATCGAATCTCGGGCAAGTACAATACCGCTAGACAAAGGGAATTGTATACGGGATCGATTGAGTCCTTGACATTGTGGTTCATCCAATGAGATCATCGTGGAACATGTGGGAGCCAACATGGGTATCCAGATCCCGCTGTTGGTTATTGACCGGAGAACGTCTCGGTCATGTCTGCATGATTCCCGAACCCGTAGGGTCTACACACTTAAGGTTCGATGATGCTAGGGTTATAAAGGAAGTTTGTATGTGGTTACCAAATATTGTTCGGAGTCCCGGATGAGATCCCGGATGTCACGAGGAGTTCCGGAATGGTCCGGAGGTAAATATTTATATATGGGAAGTCCTGTTTTGTTCACCAGAAAAGTTTCGGGTTTTATCGGTAACGTACCGGGACCACTGGGAGGGTCCCGGGGGTCCACCAAGTGGGGCCACCATCCCCGGAGGGCTGCATGGGGCAAGTGTGGAAGGGGACCAGCCCCAGGTGGGCTGGTGCGCCCCCCACAAGGGCTCAAGGCGCCTAGGGTTTGGGGAGGGGGCGCCTCCACCTGACTTGGGGGGCAAGTTTCCCCCTCTCCCCCCTTTGGCCGCCCCCCCTAGATGGGATCTAGGGCTGGCCGCCGCCCCTAGGGGTGGAAACCTAGGTGGGGGCGCAGCCCCCCCTCTCCCCCTATATATAGTGGAGGCAAAGGAGCAGCCCAACACACAAAGTTCTTCTCCTGTTGGCGCAGCCCTACCTCTCTTTCTCCTCATATCTCACGGTGCTTGGCGAAGCCCTGCGGGATTACCACGCTCCTCCACCACCACCACGCCGTTCTGCTGCTGCTGTACGGAGTCTTCCTCAACCTCTCCCTCTCTCCTTGCTGGATCAAGGCATGGGAGACGTCACCGGGCTGTACCTGTGTTGAACGCGGAGGTGTCGTCCGTTCGGCACTAGGATCTCCGGTGATTTGGATCACGACGAGTACGACTCCTTCAACCCTGTTCTCTTGAACGCTTCCGCTTAGCGATCTACAAGGGTATGTAGATGCACTCCCCTCTCTCTCGTTGCTAGTTTCTCCATAGATAGATCTTGGTGACTCGTAGGAAAATTTTGAATTTCTGCTACGTTCCCCAACAAGGATCACAGAGAGTAGGCCGAGATGAACGACGCTGGAAACGACTCTAGTGTAGTAGGACGTGGGCAAGGAGGTCAAGGGAAAGGGCTTCGGCGTCAAGAGGGACGAATAGGAGGGCTCCGAGCAGAGGACAGAGGAGCTCGACATGGCGGCGTGAGTGAAGTAGACTGCTGTTCAAAGAGAGATGAAACTACGATCGTCGAAACCAAAAACTTACAACACGAATGTTGTGCGGAACTGCGAGATTAGGCTGTTGGTCAAAGGAAATTTCAAATGATTGATCGTGCGCGACGAATCTGACAAAATTCGTCCAGAATAACTTCAAACGGGAACACGAAATAAAGAACTTCTAGCCAACGAAACTACGAACCGATCACCTGAATGGAACCGTAGCATCGAGGTGCATCTTTTTCGCGTAGAGCTTACCTTGAATCGAAGCATCATTATGTAGATCAGAGGGACAAGGAAGAGAGGAGATTAGAGAGAAGCTTACTGGAGGTGGAAGAAGACCTCAAGTAATCACCCCGCATCCCTTCCATCTCCACTCGTGCAAGGGCCCGTTCTGTTGCGCTCGCCTCGGTCTGGCTCGCGAGAAACAGCCAATCTGAGCGTTTCCAGCGAGCTAGGCCCAGAGGTGCTTTAAGTTTCATGCGATGCAGGCCCAACAGTGTATACATGCAACCAAATAGGCCAGGACTCTTCTCGTGCGGGACTGATTGGGTCTCATGCAGGCAACCAAACACGCCCCTAGTGTGCTGCTGGTGCGGGCTCATGTAGACACAACCTCAATTGTTCTTTCAAAACAAGCCTCATGCTTTGTTTGGTAGAAGTGGACTGGGGAGGTTTGGGGAGGGATGATTTCTTAGGATTGGGTGAATCCCTTCCTTTCACCCAATCCCCTCAAAATCCCTTGAAACCCCAAACCCCTCCAGCCACCGTTTCCTCCATATGAAAAACTTGTTTGGCAGCCTGTGATTCGCGTATTTAGCTAAGATAGTGCAAACATCTGAAAATGCAATCTTTCCAAGTAAAATGACATCAAATTATGCAAGGAAGGATAGTGCAGATATCAAGTGAACAAAAATAACATATAACCTCACTTGTACTTGCTCCCAGAATATGCAAAGTAGCAAAACTAAGGGCATCACCTACAAAAAAATAGGTCCTCACAATACTGATACTAGCTAGTGCTATATTGGCCAAAACAACAGTCCTAGGCATAGTATTCTATTACAACCAAGTTTAACAGAGGGTGGTAGCCACATTTGTATTTGGCTAGCTGCATTTCATATTGTCGTTGGCAATTGAGATCTCTCCTTTGCTAGCATCTAACTCCAGCCTGGAAAGCAACAAATACTCGTAATAACTCTGCAAGAAAACATTGATCTTGAGTCCACATAAAAAAGTCAAAAATAACAACATCATCAGCACACACATCTACAAGTTGGAAACTGCACAACTCACATTAAGCCCCAGCAAAATACATGGGATTTCTTATTGTATATCCTAGCCCAAATACACATAATTCAATGTCTATTCTTGTGTAAACGAATTATGTATGTGATAAATTCTACTATAATATCTACTGTTTAGTGTGTAGGAAGTTAACTAATGACTGAAATGAGCATCAGCAAGATGCATTAGTCAGCATAGTAACAAGGTGCTTTCAGTAAGTCACTTCAAGTAATTGAATCGAAGAAAAGGTGCAAATCTCCATGAGACATGCCCAAGATTACTGTAACTACAATACGACCATTTAAATAGTTTAGGCAATAGTCCTACTGAAACTAAGTCACTTGAGCATCAACCACACACATTATATAGGAAGGACTAATAAATATGACATGAAATAGAACTCAAGCCTCATACATGACCTCATGAGGCCACCCTAGTTTTCGTTTGATGACCAGAATATACAAAGCTAAAATGACCTCATCAGGCCACCCTAGTTTGGTTTGATGTACAACGCTCGCTAATTGCAACCAAATACACTCTATGAGACTGATCCCATCAGCTAATTGAAGCAAAATATGAGGAGTAGGGAATACCAAAATAAGATATTAATAGGAACAAGGTAGCTTACCTTAGATACGTTGAGGCAACTCTACCATTTTGTTCCGAAGAAACACGACAACACTCTCTTCATCTTGAGCGGCAGAATTGAGAAAGATATCATGGTTCTCAGCATTTTTGAACACTTTGTAGGCATCGGCTCTTTCACAGTGTTGGAAGCTTTCCATCTTGTGCAGAACAACAATGCACTTGCTAATGGATAACTCTTGGGCATTTTTGGACCCTACCAACAAAGCAGACTCCTCCTTCACTTGCTTCCATTTGATCTCCACATACTGTGCCATCACTTCCACCATTGGATCATCACGCTTCTTTCCCTTCTTTAATTCCTTCACATGCTTCTTATTTGAAGCAACATCACCTCTTTGTGTAGCATCTCTTGGCTCATCACTTTGAAAAACATCTCTTGGACCATCACTTGTGTAGCATCTCTTGGCTCATTACTTTGAGCAACATCTCTTTGATTGTTGTACATGTGCACATCATCATTGTATTGATTCAGGTAAAAAGAGAAGGCAGTCTGCTCTCTTTCAACTTCGGGATCACCATCACTAACTTGTGTAACCTTAGTTGATGTGAAATTGAAGTTACCTTCTGCTATGTGTCCTGCACAAACACCCAAGTTATCATTAAAGGCCACATAGCAATGAAAATTCATTATAAAGGTCAACAAAAAGAGAAGAAATGAAAATCCATTCAAATCAGTAACTCACCATCATAGAGACCACCAAGCTTATCATAGAGGGGAAAAGGCTTATTTTGGAACTTAGTTATTTCTGGCCACGACTGTATATAAAAGAAATGATTTATCAAACTTAGGTTACTCAAAAATGAGATGATTACAAAGTCATGGAATACAAGTTAGAAGTTGTAAAGACAAAATGCACTAAACTAGAATTTACGGTCATCAGGTTTTGCCAAAGATGTGCGTCAGCATCTATCAAGTGTGTATGATAGTTCCAGCTGAACCGCTCTGTTTGCGGGCATCCTTAAGAAGCCTGTATTGAGCTTTCAAATCTGTCTGCTTTTCCTGACTCTATTGCTTTGTAAAATTTGCATGGCAATATCTTTCATGAAATAAACTTGCCATCCTATTCCAAGCTTCAGTTGACCAACCATTTTGCCCCTATGGAACGAAGTGTCATGCTCCTGAAGTAACTCCACCAAACCCTTTTCAAGAGCCAACTTACATTGAGCTCTTGGCTTTTAACTACACCAACACAAATTTACATTGTTCAAACTTAATGCTCAACATGATAAGAGGAGTTACTGTCATTCAATTTGAAAAAAATAGTGATAAACTATCATGATCTAGCTAATATTCAAGATGAGAAATATTAATGCAACAAGTATAGATGAATGAAATTACATGTGGAGATGAAGCATTTAAATACCTCTTGGAGGAGTCTTTTTAATTTTGGGTGATGGCTTCTTCGTACCGTGTGAAGCTTTTTTCCCATTTGCTTTCATGATATTGTACTTTGGGGACCCCTTTGGATACATATCTTCATTTCAACACACTCTACACTATTAGATGATGAAGACGGCATAAGTTAATTAATTAATATATGTATATATATGATTAAAAACGCACCACCATGTTGGCTATTCAACATGGTATGCTTCCCAGATTTGCATTGCAATTTCATCCCTTAGAGTGTTCCCTAAGTCGTTGTTCCCACACTTATTCTCGTCATCATTTGGGAGATCAACAAAATCGTTTGGCACTATGTTATCGAGCTGGTTATCAAGCCAAGTCTCATCACCATTCTCCATTTTGATGATATTGTGAAGAACTGCGGTAGCTGCGGGAAGTTTCACTCAATTCTCGATTGAATGTAGTGTGCCAACATGAAGAATTGGGAAGCACTTTTTAAGAATTCCTAGGGACATTAACGCATGGTTCCGTAGAACAACATGCCAATGATTGAACAATTCCCTGTGATTTTGTGGACGAGGGTGTCCATGACAAAATTCCTTCAAATGATACCGGACACCCTGATAAGGTGCGAGAAATGACCGAGTGTTTACATAGCCCCCATTAACTAGGTAAAAATTTCCCTCGGGTACTCTAAATCATTTGCTCATTGCAGACTAAAGAACTCTCGCATCTGTAGCTAAACCCTCCCAGCCACATGATATGAAAGTGAATCTTATATCGAAGTCGCATGCAATCATAATATTAGTTCTAAGATAAGATGCGAAAACCTGGAAGATATGTGGCTCCATCCTATAAGCTACTAGGCAATTCTTGACATGCCCTGTAAGGATATCGTCAACACGCTTCTTGCCATATAGGATGGAGCTATGTTGTTGCTTTCTCTCGATTGGTCCTCTATTACGCATTCGATGCAATACGGGCCGAATAAAGTGCAGCATGTCTTCAACATCCTCCCTTCTCCTCCTATTTCGTTCGATAATCTCGGAATTCATCTCGACACTAAAACTAGAATCGGGAAACAAAAAATAAGAACTATATTCATAAGACATACATAATGATCTAGAATATCATATCATCAGTGTGCCAAGATGTGCAATGATCAAGAGCTATCAAGTATGATATACTACTCCGGCAAAGAAACAAGCTCAAGAGGCCAAGAAGCTTGTTTAGCTAACCGAAGTTAGGCGTGGCAACATGTTCCCAAGATGGAGGCAACTCGTCCACCCCAACAAGGATCCAAGCGGCAGGCTGTGAAAATAAGAGTCACACACGTTTCATCATAAGTATTATAAGTAGAAGAATTTCATCATTATTTCTAATCTCATGGCACACACATTTGAATAGAAACATCACTGGATGGTTTGTTCCAATGCATGCAGAAGATGGACAATGAGAATCAAGACCAAAATATCAAGTGCATTGCTACAACTTGTAGATAACTACATGTTGTAGAATGGGGTAACATGGCAATTAGCCAACTAATATCAGTGCCACATATTGCAGGAATGAAGCTCGACGATTAAACTAGGAAGATCAATACTAAACTGACATATGTTCTGGTTAGTTAAAAAAACCAGTATGCATATTTGATTCAGTTGCAGACCACTTTTTTATGCAACTGACAAGATAAACTAGCACACAGAGGTGCACAACAACAACATGCTAACCAAACGGTATAACTGTTGGAGAATGCAGTAATTTCAAAAAAATTCCTACGATCACGCAAGATCTATCTAGGTGATGCATAGCAACGGGGGAAGAGTGTGTCCACGTACCCTCGTAGACCGAAAGAGGAAGCGTTATGTAAAACGATTGATGTAGTTGAACGTCTTCGCGATCCAACCGATCAAGTACCGAACGCACGACACCTCCGCGATCTGCACACGTTCAGCTTGATGACATCCCTCGAACTCTAGATCCAGTATTGTCACAAAATATTTTCATTGGACCCAATGTGCTTGGTTCTCTTGTGAAATCTGGATTCCTTTGCCAAGGCAATTGCACCAGTATTGTCACAAAATATTTTCATTGGACCCGATGCACTGGGTATGACCCCTAGATCGGATATGAACTCCTTCATTTGCTGCTTCTGAAGCAGCAATGTACAATGCTTCACACGTAGATCCCACCATGACGATCTGCTTGGAACTGCACCAATTGACAACTTCTCCATTTAATAAAAATACGTATCCGGTTTGCGACTTAGAGTCATCCGGATCAAAGCTTGCATCAACGTAACTGTTTATGACGAGCTCTTTTTCACCTCCATAAATGAGAAACATATCCTTAGTCCTTTTCAGGTATTTTAGGATGTTCTTGACCGCTGTCCAGTGCTCCACTCAGGGATACTTTGGTATCTCCCTGCTATGCTTATAGCAAGGCACACATCAGGTCTAGTACACAACATTGCATACATGATAGAACCTATGGCCAAAGCATAGGGAATGGCTTTGATTTTCCCTCTATCTTCTGCAGTGGTCGGGCATTGAGTCTGACTCAACTTCACACCTTGTAACACAGGCAAGAACCCTGTCTTTGACTGATCCATTTTGAACTTCTTCAAAACTTTATCAAGGTATGTGCTTTGTGAAATTCCAATTAAGTGTCTTGATCTATCTCTATAGATCTTGATGCCTAATATGTAAGCATCTTCACCGAGGTCTTTCATAGAAAAACTCTTATTCAGGTATCCCTTTATGCTATCCAGAAATTCTATATCATTTCCAATCAACAATATGTCATCCAGATATAATATTAGAAATGCTACAGAGCTCCCACTCACTTTCTTGTAAATACAGGCTTCTCCAAAAGTCTGTATAAAACCACATGCTTTGATCACACTATCAAATCATTTATTCCAACTCTGAGAGGCTTGCACCAGTCCATAAATGGAACACTGGAGCTTGCACACTTCGTTAGCACCCTTTGGATCGACAAAACCTTCTGGTTGCATCATATACAACTCTTCTTCCAGAAATCCATTCAGGAATGCAGTTTTGACATCCATTTGCCAAATTTCATAATCATAAAATGCAACAATTGCTAACATGATTCGGATAAACTTAAGCATCGCTACGGATGAGAATGTCTCATCATAGTCAACTCCTTGAACTTGTCGAAAACCTTTCGCAACAAGTCAAGCTTTGTAAATAGTAACATTACCATCTGCGTCGGTCTTCTTCTTAAAGATCCATTTATTTTCTATGGCTTGCCGATCATCGGGCAAGTCCACCAAAGTCCACACTTTGTTCTCATACATGGATCCCATCTCAGATTTCATGGCCTCAAGCCATTTTGCAGAATCTGGGCTCATCATCGCTTCCTCATAGTTCGTAGGTTCATCATGGTCTAATAACATGACTTCCAGAACATGATAACCGTACCACTCTGGTATGTATCTTACTCTCGAAGATCTACGAGGTTCGGTAGTAACTTGATCTGAGGCTTCATGATCATCATCATTAGCTTCCTCACTAACTGGTGTAGGAATCACAGGAACTGATTCCTATGATGAACTACTTTCCAATAAGGGATATGGTACAACTACCTCATCAAGTTCTACTTTCCTCCCACTCACTTCTTTCGAGAGAAACTCCTTCTCTAGAAAGGATCCATTTTTAGCAACAAAGATTTTGCCTTCGGATCTGTGATAGAAGGTGTACTCAACAGTTTCCTTTGGGTATCCTATGAAGACCCACTTCTCCAATTTGGGTTCAAGATTATCAGGTTGGAGCCTTTTCACATAAGCATCACAGCCCCAAACTTTAAGAAACGATAACTTTGGTTTCTTGCCAAACCACAGTTCATAAGGTGCCGTCTCAACGGATTTTGATGGTGCCCTATTTAAAGTGAATGCAGCCGTCTCTAAAGCACAACCCCAAAACGATAGCGGTAAATTAGTAAGATACATCATAGATCACACCATATCTAATAAAGTACGGTTACGACGTTCAAACACACCATTTCGCTGTTGTGTTCCAGGTGGCGTTAATTGTGAAACTATCCCATGTTGTTCCAAATGAAGACCAAACTCGTAACACAAATATTCTCCTCCACGATCAGATCGTAGAAACTTTATTTTCTTGTTATGATGATTTTTCACTTCACTCTGAAATTCTTTGAACTTTTCAAATGTTTCAGACTTATGCTTCATTAAGTAGATATAACCATATCTTCTCAAATCATCTATGAAGGTAAGAAAATAACGATACCCGCCATGAGCTTCAATACTCATTGGACCGCATACATCGGTATGTATTATTTCCAATAAGTCAGTACCTCATTCCATTGTTCCGGAGAACGGAGTTTTAGTCATCTCGCCCATGAGGCACGGTTTCGCAAGCACCAAGTGATTCATAATCAAGTGATTCCAAAAGTCCATCAGCATGGAGTTTCTTCATGCACTTTACACTGATATGACCCAAACGGCAGTGCCACAAATAAGTTGCACTATCATTATTAACTTTGCATCTTTTGGCTTCAATACTATGAATATGTGTATCATCACTATCGAGATTCAACAAAAATAGACCACTGAACAAGGGTGCATGACCATAAAAGATATTACTCATATAAATAGAACAACCATTATTCTCTGATTTAAATGAATAATCGTCTCGCATTAACCAAGATCCAGATATAATGTTCATGCTCAATGCTGGCACCAAATAACAATTATTTAGGTCTAAAACTAATCCTGATGGTAGATGTAGAGGTAGCGTGCCAACGGCGATCACATCGACCTTGGAACCATTTCCCACGTGCATCATCACCTCGTCCTTAGCCAATCTTCGTTTAATCCGTAGCCCCTATTTCGAGTTGCTAATATGAGCAACATAACCAGTATCAAATACCCAGGTGCTACTACGAGCATTAGTAAGGTACACATCAATAACATGTATATCAAATATACCTTTCACTTTGCCATCCTTCTTATCCGCCAAATACTTGGGGCAGTTCCGCTTCCAGTGACCAGTCCCTTTGCAGTAGAAGCACTCAGTTTCAGGCTTAGGTCCAGACTTGGGTTTCTTCTCTTGAGCAGCAACCTTTTTGCCGTTCTTCTCGAAGTTCCCCTTCTTACATTTTCCTTTTTTCTTGAAACTAGTGGTCTTGTTGACCATCAACACTTGATGCTCCTTTTTGATTTCTACCTCCGCAACCTTTAGCATCGTGAAGAGCTCGGGAATAGTCTTGTTCATCCCTTGCATATTATAGTTCATCACGAAGCCTTTATAGCTTGGTGGCAGTGATTGAAGAACTCTGTCAATGACACAATCAACTGGAAGATCAACTCCCAGCTGAGTCAAGTGGTTATGGTACCCAGACACTCCGAGTATGTGTTCACTGACAGAACTATTCTCCTCCATTTTGCAGCTATAGAACTTGTTGGAGACTTCATATCTCTCAACTCAGGCATTTTCTTGAAATACTAACTTTAACTCTTGGAACATCTTGTATGCTCCATGACGTTCAAAACGTCTTTGAAGTCCCGATTCTAAGCAGTAAAGCATGGCACACTGAACTATTGAGTAGTCATCAGTTTTGTTCTGCCAGACGATCTTAACGTCATAAGTAGAATCTGCAGCAGACCTGGCACCCAGCGATGCTTCCAGGACGTAATTCTTGTGTGCAGCAATGAGGATAGTCCTCAAGTTACGGACCCATGCCATGTAGTTGCTGCCATCATCTTTCAACTTAGCTTTCTCTAGGAACGCATTAAAATTCAAAGGAATGGTAGCATGGTCCATTGATATATAATAACATAGACATGCAAAATAACTATCAGGACTAAGTTCATGATAAATTAAAGTTCAATTAATCATATTACTTAAGAACTCCCACTTAGATAGATATCCCTCTAATCATCCAAGTGATCATGTGATCCAAATCAACTAAACCATGTCCGATCATCACGTGAGATGAGGTAGATTTCAATGGTGAACTCACTATGTTGATCATATCTACTATATGATTCACGTTCGACCTTTCGGTCTCAGTGTTCCAAGGCCATATCTGCATATGCTAGGCTCGTCAAGTTTAACCCGAGTATTATGTTTGTGCAAAAACTGGCTTGCACCCGTTGTATGTGAACGTAGAGCTTATCACACCCGATCATCACGTGGTGTCTCGGCAAGACGAACTGTAGCAACCGTGCATACTCAGGGAGAACACTTGTACCTTGAAATTTAGTAAGGGGTCATCTTGTAATGCTACCGCCGTACTAAGCAAAATAAGATGCATAAAAGATAAACATCACATGCAATCAAAATATGTGACATGATATGGCCATCATCATCTTGTGCTCATGATCTCCATCACCGAAGCATCGTCATGATCTCCATCATCACTGGCGCGACACCTTGATCTCCATCGTAGCATCGTTGTCGTCTGCCAACTATTGTACTACGACTATCACTACCGCTTAGTGATAAAGTAAAACAATTACATGGCGATTGCATTGCATACAATAAAGTGACAACCATATGGCTCCTGCCAGTTGCCGATAACTTTGTTACAAAACATGATCATCTTATACAACAATTTATATCACATCATGCCTTGACCATATCACATCACAGCAAGCCCTGCAAAAACAAGTTAGACCTCCTCTACTTTGTTGTTGCAAGTTTTACATGGCTGCTACGGGCTTCTAGCAAGGACCGTTCTTACCTACGCATCAAAACCACAACGATTTTTCGTCAAGTGTGCTGTTTTAACCTTCAACAAGGACCGGGCGTAGCTACACTTGATTCAACTAAAGTTGGAGAAACAGACACCTGCCAGCCACCTTTGTGCATAAGCACGTCAGTAGAACCATTCTCATGAACGCGGTCATGTAATGTCGGTCCGGGCCGCTTCATCCAACAATACCGCCGAATCAAAGTATGACATGTTGGTAAGTAGTATGACTATTATCGCCCACAACTCTTTGTGTTCTACTCGTGCATATACCATCTACGCATAGACCTGATTCTGATACCATTGTTGGAGAAAGCAGTGATTTCAAAAAAAAACCTACGATCACGCAAGATCTATCTAGGTGATGCATAGCAATGAGGGAAGAGTGTGTCCATGTACCCTCGTAGACCGAAAGCGAAAGAGTTATGTAACGCGGTTGATGTAGTCGAACATCTTAGCGATCCAACCGATCAAGTACCGAACGCACGGCACCTCCGCGATTTGCACACGTTCAGCTCGGTGACCTCCCTCGAACTCTAGATCCAGCTAAGGCTGAGGGAGAGTTCCGTCAGCACGACGTCGTGCTGACGGTGATGGTGAAGTTGCCGGCGCAGGGCTTCGCCTAAGCACTACGATGATATGACCGAGGTGGGAAACTGTGGAGGGGGCCACCCACTACAAAAAAAGACACATCCGTGACATTTTGG
This sequence comes from Triticum aestivum, assembly GCF_018294505.1. Taxonomy (NCBI): domain Eukaryota; kingdom Viridiplantae; phylum Streptophyta; class Magnoliopsida; order Poales; family Poaceae; genus Triticum; species Triticum aestivum. The sequence goes on along the minus strand of NC_057801.1, from coordinate 506,919,113 downwards.
GCCGAACAAATTTTTTTCTGTCATACTTATGACACTTCTATGACGATAATTGTTACAAAACCCGGTATCATCATAGATGTGGTGGGCTCCTATTTCTATGACAAAAAATCATGACAGAAAATGGGCTTTTCATCCTGGGCGGGCCGGAGACGCAGCTGCATGACATTCTTTGGGCCATCCATGACGGAAAAAACCGTGGTAGAAGCGAGGGCGAGGAAAATTTCGGCGAGTTCCTGGTTACCGTGGGTGGTCGGGGGCCGAGCAATGCGCGTTTCTCTCGTACATGTACGTGCGTGTGTGCGAGGCGTTGGCTCTAACTGAACCCGAGCGAGGCGTTGGGCTCTAACTGAACCTGAGCAATTGCACTGCAGGCTACGCGTTATTGAACCCAAGCGATCGATCGATGGCTGTTAACTGAACCTCATCGAGCGATTCCTTCGCTATTGCTGCTAATTGAAGCCGATCGATGCTGCCTCTAGATGAACAGTGAGCATTGCAGGAGGGGGGGGTTGGATGAACAGTGAGCGGTGGGGGTGGATGAACAGGACCCCATGGCATTGCCTCTGGATGAACAGGACCCCGATCGATCGAGCCGGTTGGGGCTGGATGAACAGGACCCCTGGAGGACTGGATGAATAGGACGACCCCGTGGAGGGCTGGATGAACAGTAGACGGTGGAGGGGGTGGGTGAATAGTAACCCATGGAGGGGTGGTTGAACAGGAGCCCGTGGAGAGGGGTGGTTGAACAGTAGCCGGTGGAGTAGCGCGTGGTGGAGGCTGGATGAACAGGAGCCCGTGGATGAACAGTCACAGGTGGAGGCTGGAGGAGGTCGACGGTGGATGAACAGTAGCCCGTGGAGGCTGGAGGAGGTCGACGGTGGAGATGAACAGTATCTCGTGGAGTCCTGTTTTGTGGTACGCCACACCCCTCCTAATGAACAGGACCCCCGTTTCAACCGTAGCGCTCTAACACAAGTCCGTTTCGTCCGTTTTGCGGCACGCCACACCCCTCCCGATCAATAGGACCCCCGTTTCGACCGTAGGAGGTCCGTTTCCTCCGTTTTGCGGTACGCCAGACCCCTCCCGATGAACATGATCCCGTTTAGAACGTGGCCGGTCGAACACAAGGCCATTTCCTCCGTTCTGCGGTACGTCAGGCCTCATTTCCATCGCCTATTCCGTCCAAGCCAGTTGGCTCCCACGCGTTCCGTTGCCTCCCGATGAACACGACGCATTCCGTTGCCTCCCCCTAACGCGATGCATTTCGTTGCCTCCCCATGAACACGACGATGACGCAGTTTCTCCGTTCTGACCCAGCCATGTACACGAGCCTAGGCCGTACGTATGCGCGAGTAGGCATTCGAGACCCTGCCCGTATGTACGTACGTGGCCGTATTTTCTTTCTTGCACACTGGTCGTTGTACGTATGTGTACATGGTACGTGTGCGCCTCTACTATGACACGTGAGCGCCTCTACATCCACCAGTATGTACGTACACATTCGCGACCAGAATGACAATGCTACATACACTTCGACCAGGTGGGTCCCGACTGTCAGTCACTTCCTTGCATGCGAAGATGTAGATGGTGGGTCCCAACAGTCAGGGGGATTGAGGGAGTCCCGGATTAGGGGGTGTCCGGATAGCCGGACTACCATCATCGGCCGAACTATCATCGACCGGACTATCATCATCGACCGGACTCCAAGACTATGAAGATACAAGATTGAAGACTTCGTCCCGTGTCCGGATGGGACTTTCCTTGGCGTGGAAGGCAAGCTTGGCGATACGGATACGTAGATCTCCTACCATTGTAACCGACTCTATGTAACCCTAGCCCTCTCCGGTGTCTATATAAACCGGATGGCTCTAGTCCGTAGGACCGAACAACAACAACCATTACAATCATACCATAGGCTAGCTTCTAGGGTTTAGCCTCCTTGATCTCGTGGTAGATCCACTCTTGTAAACATCCACAATATCAATATCAATCAAGCAGGACGTAGGGTTTTACCTCCATCAAGAGGTCCCGAACCTGGGTAAAACATCGTGTCCCTTGTCTCCTGTTACCATCTGCCTAGACGCACAGTTCGGGACCCCCTACCCGAGATCCGCCGGTTTTGACACCGACATTGGTGCTTTCATTGAGAGTTCCTCTGTGCCGTCACCGATAGGAAGGATGCCTCTTCCCGTCTTCAAGGACGGCATCTTTGTCGATAGAGCCTTGGCCGCCGGCCAAACTATCCGGCTAGGAGGTTTTCTTATGACCGCCTATCCAGCCACCGCTTCAACGATGACCTCTCGTGTCATCGAGAGCAATCTTCACGTCAACTCGGAATTCGCCGAGCAGTTAGATCCAGCAAAGCTCTCGTCTGTAAACGAACTCTTGGATCGGATCGCCGCCCTGGGAGTCGCTACAGACTACAATCGGATCGGGCTTAAAACCGATCTGAGAGAGATTAACTCTCCCCAGGTTACCCACCACGTCATGGTGGTAGAGGAACATCGCGACGATCCTTCTCCCATATTGAAAACTAGTCGTGTCCGGGCTACCGAACCCTCCATGCCGGATTCCCGCGGAGGAGCGGATTCCGATCAAGCACTGAACATAAAGTCAGGCATCGGACCGGACTCGTTGGACAACGTTCCACTTTCCAAGCTTCCAAATTTGGAAACTTCTCAGCCCTTGAGCCTCGAGATGGGCAGGGTCCCGGACTCAATTAGGCCCGCCCGTCCAGATATATGCGATCTATCTCTAATCCGGCAAGAGCCAGCCGAAACAGTACATCATTACTGGGCCAGATTCCTCCTGGTCGTGGACCGGATAAAGGACTGTCGAGAGGAAAACGCAATCTCGATCTTTTGCAACAATTGCACAGACAGGGGAATCTTGAACGCCGTCAACCATCATGAAATCACACGTTTCGCCGACTTAGCATCCATAGTGCGAAAGTACTGCGCCATAGAAAGTTTCCGGAAAATCGAAGATAGGTTTTGGGATAATCCGGCCCCGAACATAGCCCCAGTCCGCAACAAAAGGGTGCATTACACTCAGGCACCAAGTACAAGAACCAAAAAACATAAGCCCCTTAATGGGAACGGAACCGTACTGGAGGGATGGCTCAGCAAACCCTGTACAATTCACAGTACCAAGGGCGCCACCCCAACACATAGCCTTCGTGCATGTTGGATATTACGGCAGGTGGCCAAAAGTGGCGAGGAGCTTCTAGCCCCGCGAAACCACACCAACAATACCGGTACGGTATCAACAGTCTTCGAGACTTTCGCATCAAACAATATGCGAAAACGAACGATCCACGGCCTTGCCGAAGTATACCAAGTAGCAACAACAAATGCTTGGAGCGACGCGGCCATCACCTTCAACGCCAGCGACGAACCTAAATTCCGAACAGCTCGAACACCAGCCGCATTGGTCCTCAGTCCAATAGTGGACGACTTTCGACTTACCAAGGTACTCATGGATGGCGGCAGCGGATTGAACCTCATTTACGAGGAAACTCTTCAAAAAATGGAAATAGACTAGAGCCGCATTGAGCGAAGCAGCACAACCTTCAGAGGAATAATCCCTAGCCGGGAAGCACGCTGCACCGGAAAAATCACACTCGATGTGGTGTTCGGCTCGCCGGACAATTACAGGTCCGAAGAAATCACGTTCCAAGTGGCCCCGCTCAGCAGCGGATATCACGCTATATTAGGACGAGAGGCGTTCACAATTTTCCAAGCCGTACCCCATTACGGGTACATGAAGCTAAAAATGCCTGGGCCCGGCGGGATAATCACTTTCGTTAGTGATCCGGACATAGCACTCCGCGCCGAAAACAAAACAGCCGCATTAGCCCTGGAGGCACTATCCGAAGCCCTAGCGGCACTATCCGAAGCCATAGCGGCAGAGGAACTCACCGCGCTGCGCGCTACGGTGCACAGAGACGACATGATACTCGATAAGAGATCCAAGTCCACCTCCTTTAAACCAGCGGACGAAATTATAAAATTCCAGGTCCACCCAACGGACCCGACAAAGACGGCCTCCATCGGGGCACAGTTGAACCCTGATGTAGACGCCGCGCTACGAGAATTCCTTCGGGAAAATTGGGACATTTTCGCCTGGCATCCTTCAGATATGCCAGGAATCCCTCGCAGGCTGGTAGAGCATAGCCTAAACATCCTAAAAGGATTCAAGCCAGTCAAACAGGCTCTTCGACGATTTTTCGAACCCAAAAGACAGGCAATGGGAGAAGAACTAGCCAAACTATTGGAAGCCGGATTCATCAGAGACATCAAACATCCGGATTGGCTAGCAAACCTGGTAATGGTACCAAAGAAGGACAGATCCTGGCGCCTATGTGTCGATTTCAAAGACCTAAATAAAGCCTGCCCAAAGGATCCCTTCCCCCTCCCCCGCATCGACCAAATCATCGATGCCACTGCAGGGCACGATTCATTGTGCTTCCTGGACGCATACTCCGGCTATCATCAAATCAAGATGGCAGAAGCGGATCAAGCCGCAACGGCGTTCATTACTCCATATGGACCATTCTGCTTCAACATGATGCCCTTCGGACTTAAAAACGCCGGCGCAACATATCAGCGCATGATTCAGACATGTCTGGCTACCCAGATCGGCAAAACAGTAGAGGCATACGTAGACGACGTAGTCGTCAAAACCAAACACGTCGAAACTCTAGTAGACGACTTGAGGGTCACATTCGACAACCTCCGAGCATATGACATCAAGCTGAAACTGGAAAAATGCGTTTTCGGCGTACCAGCCGGAAAACTCTTGGGCTTCATTGTATCCGGTAGAGGAATTGAAGCAAATCCGGCCAAAATCCGAGCCCTATCATAGTTGGATATTCCAAAAAACCTCAAACAGATCCAGAAATTGACTGGATGCGTGGCGGCTCTCAGCCGCTTTATCTCCCGCCTAGGAGAAAAGGCATTGCCCCTCTATCGCCTCCTCAGGCACACCGAACACTTCGAGTGGACGGATGCTGCCACTGCCGGACTCGAAGAAATAAAGGCCATATTGGCAACGAATCCGGTCCTGGCTGCGCCCAACCTGGGCGAACCTATGTTGTTATACATCGCGGCAACACATCAAGTAGTAAGCGCGGTGCTCGTCATAGAACGAGAGACAGAAGGGCATGAATTCCCTCTTCAAAAACCAGTGTACTACGTATCCACTGTTTTAACCCCCTGCAAGTCCCGTTACCCGCACTATCAAAAGAGCGTATGCGGTGTTCATGGCATCCCGGAAGCTCCGAGACTACTTTCAAGAGTGTTCGATAACAGTGGCCTCCGAAGTACCCCTAAATAACATTATAAATAACCGCGACGCAACGGGCAGGATTGCAAAATGGGCCATTGAGCTCTTACCATTCGACATAACTTACAAACCCCGGCGAGCTATAAAGTCGCAAGTTTTGGCTGACTTTGTCGCTGAGTGGACTGAAGCCGAACTCCCTAAAGAGTACGACGCATACTCCAATTGGATTATGCATTTTGACGGCTCCAAAATGTTGGCCGGATTGGGGGATGGCATCGTACTAACGTCCCCAACCGGGGACAGAGTCCAATACGTACTTCAGATAATGTACACGGACTCCAACAACGCAGCCGAATACGAGGCCCTCTTACATGGCCTCCGGATGGCAATCTCCATGGGCATCCAACGCCTAGAGGTGCGCGGGGACTCAAACCTTGCAATATCCCAAGTAAATGGAGACTTTGACGCCAAGGATCCAAAAATGGCAGCCTATCGCAACGCCATCCTTAAAATGTCAGCTCGGTTCGAAGGACTTGAATTCCACCACGTAGCCAGAGATAATAACCAAGCGGCCGACGTATTGGCACGCATCGGCGCAAAACGTGACGCTGTCCCTCCAAATATCTTCCTGGAACGGCTGTTCAAGCCATCCGTACTATGGGAAGAGGAGTCCGGAAATAACAAACCGGAGGCAGCCGCAGAGCAATCTGACATAACCGGCGATCCAGCCGACGAAACAACACCCTCAGCTCATGACATAATGGCAGTAATCGCCCCATGGACAGAGACGTTCCTAGCCTACTTGCTTAGGCAGGAACTCCCCGAAGACCATAATGAGGCCCGCTGCGTAGTCCGGCTATCTAAAGCTTACAAGGTCCATGAGGGAGAACTCTATAAGAAAAGCACAACCGGAGTCCTTCAAAGGTGTATCTCCAAAGAGGAAGGGCGAGACCTTCTGGCTGAAATTCACGCCAGACTAGGCGGACACCACGCCGCAGCCCGGGCCCTTGTAGGAAAGGCATTCCGTACAGGATTTTATTAGCCGACGGCCCGGGCAGATGCTCAGGACTTAGTCCAAAGATGCGTCGGTTGTCAGCTCTTTGCTAATCAGAGCCACATGCCACCCACCGCCCTCAAAACTATACCCATTACCTGGCCGTTCGCGGTCTGGGGGCTTGACATGGTTGGACCACTTAAAGGGGGAACCCACAAGCAAAGGTACCTATTGGTCATGGTGGATAAATTCACCAAATGGATAGAGGCCAAGCCAGTTAAAACGGCAGAGTCCAGACCAGTGATAGACTTTATATCTGGGGTAGTACACCGTTATGGTGTCCCTCACAGCATCATCACCGATAACAGCACGAACTTCGCGGCCGATGAGGTTAAATCATGGTGCAAAAATATGGGCATCAAGCTCGATTACGCTTCAGTCTATCATCCTCAAATGAACGGTCAAGTGAAACGAGCAAATGGTCTAATAATGAGCGGCATCAAACCCAGACTAGTGCGGTCCCTTATGAAATCTAACACGCACTGGGTAGAGGAGCTCGACTCCGTACTCTGGGGGCTGCGGACAACGCCTAACCGTACTACCGGATTCACACCATTTTTATGGTATACGGCGCAGAAGCAGTTTTGCCTTGCGACATAATTCATGACTCACCTCGAGTGCGCATGTACGAAGAAAGAGAAGCCGATTTGGATCAGCAGGACAGCTTGGACGCATTGGAGGAAGAACGCGATGTCGCCAAGGCTCGTTCCGCATTCTATCAGCAGCAGGCTCGAAGATACCAAAGCAGAGAAGTACGGGCCAAGACTTACAACGTTGGCGAACTGGTTCTACGCCTGCCAGACAAGAAAAAGGACAAGCTCAAGCCCAAATGGGAAGGCCCCTTCATCATCGATAAAGTCTTGACCGGTGGAGCGTACCGTCTACGAAATACGTCGGATAACCGACTCGAGCCGAACCCATGGAACACAGCCCGCATCCGAAGATTCTATGCCTAGCGCCGGACTAAGAGTTCGTCCCTTTCCCCCCGTCCAATTTTTTTTACTTCAGCTGCCTTTTGTTTATCTTTTTCTTCTCAACCCTATTCATCAAAGCCTTAAAAGGCCTACTTGCGCATCGTTCGCGCGCAATTGATGTGCCATCCGCACTCATTATACCTAGGGGCTTCTTTGCCAGAAGCTTAATTATAAGGGCTTCATGCCCAGCACATGTGTCAAGCCTCCACATGTACCTTTTATTCACCATTATATACATTGATATGACTTAAGTTTTGGCCAAGCTAGGTTGCCTGGCTCCTGTGCTTACCCCTACGTTCCCGATTGTTCAGCTAGGAGGTAAAGGGAGCACCTCTGCGATTGTTACTGCCGGGTCGGCCAGATGTGTACCTCAGACTGGGTGAAGCCGAAAGCTAGCGTTCTTAAGGGAATATTCGGTCGGTGACTTAAAAGATGATTTTTTATCCACTTATTTATCTGCCCCCAGATGTTTTTCTGCTTTTGTCGCAGTCCGGACATGCACTTTAGGGCATGCCACCCCCAGAGGAAAGGAACCCTTAACGGAACTATTCTCCCTGGAAGATGTTTCTTACTACCCATGTAATATAACATAACTAGTTGGGCACTTGTCTGATAAAGCACTAATGACCCCTACGCCTGGTCTCCATGCATACCCCGGTTGTTTCATAACCGAGAAGGTATTCAGACACACTCCGGACTCTAGGGTCCCGAGGTCGAAGCGAAAAGGTCGGCAAAGACAAACGATCTACAATCCGGCTAGAAGGCATTTTATATGTCATTTTATAATACATTGTCAAATCGACTGATTGTATTCTTCCTCAATCCCGTCTAACAGGTTGTCTAATTTACAGTCTTGTTGGGAAAATTTAGCGGCCAACTCTACTTGGCCGTATACTAAACTCACAGGGATCTCCTTCCCATCGGACCCCACAGGTCCGACTTCGGCCATGTGGTTGAGATCCGCCTTCTTGTACCGCGTCTTTACCATGGCCCAGGCCTCCGTGGCACCTTGGCGGCAGGCCGAAATCTTCCATAAATGGAAGCGCTGCCGCACTCCCTGAAGCTTCTCCGCAAGTTCCCGAAGACCCTCGGGTAAGGAGAAGGCTGGCCATAAAGCCTGGATGACGCCGCTCATTGCCTGCCGAACTCGTTCGATCAGTTGCAACAATTCGGGAAGTTGATCACCCGTTGATACGGGCATCTCCTCCGCAGGGCGACCTGTGAGCATACCTGCAGACATATTCTGTCAAATTGACTTCCGGGCCGAACTCTTTTTTCAAAGGAGTTCGCTCAAGTACTTACTATAGATGCCGCGACGAAGCCGCTGATTCTCCTTAACGGAGCCCGACAGCTCGGCCCAAACGCCTTTCAGCTCTTCTCCAAGCTGGGCATGGGCATCCTGGAGCTTGTTCCTTTCATGCTGCACCTTATGCAGCACCCTCTCGCCGGCCTTTAGTTGGCGCAGAAGTTCTTGCCTGTCCGGATCTTGTCCGGCAGCACCTGCAACGTCATTTTTTAGACTTGCGCAAAGGCCAAACGCTACTTATCTTTCTAAAATAATGCGTTACCTGGAGAGGTCCCTGTGTTTCCTCCTGCGCCAGAGAGTGCGGCCTCAAGTTGGGCCTTGCACTCTTGCAGTTCCTGAGACAGTTGGGTATTCTTCTCGGTAAGATCCTATGTTTCATATGATCCTTAAATCAGTTAATATAACTACTTTAAGTCTCGGGGGCTACTGGCATATACAACTATTAAATTCTCTTACCCGTATGTCTTTTACATACTGCTCCGTGGCTCTGGTAAAACCATCTTGAGCAGCACGAAGGTGCGCGTCCCCCGTGTTAAAGGCATTCAACGCCTCGAGGGAGAAGCACGCGTAACGAAATACTGTCTGGCGGCGCCTGTGATTCATGGCACTCTCCACCTCAGACTTGGTGGCGGATAGTCTGTCGGCATCCTCCATCGGAGGAACGTCCGGCTCGCGCCTTGCGCTCGCCTCCCCCTCCAGACCAGGTGCTGGAGCCTGGCTGGTAGAGGTTGGATTGGCAACCTCCACGGCCGCAGTCCGGCAGGCGCTTTTTCCCCTACAAAAGTCATGAGCACTCAAACGCTTCCTACGAACGTTGCTCTAAATAATGAATTGTGAGCTACACCTTTGCGGCGACGTTTCAGTCCGCGCCGCGCTCCTCTTCCGCCTACTGGTCCGGACTGGCCTTTGTTGGTCAGCCACCGCGGGCTCGGCTTCTCGCCCTAGGGGCGCCTCCTGCACAGCGCCATCATATACGGTGGTCAGAAATAAGCAAGGAAGGAATGACGGTGTCAGGACTTCAGTCGCAATCACCTGGGAAGCCGGATATAGTCCGGGATAGTCGGCCGTGATGGCGACTAAAGCATTGTCCATGCTAAGCTGGTGGAACACCCCGTCGATTAGCTCCACCTTTATGTCCGGATCCTCTTCGGAGGCCGGTTCCCGGGATCTCTCTGGATCCTCGGGTTGCGGAGCTGGACTTAGCATGCCCTCCACGATCCGGCGCAGTTCCTGCGTCGAAAGAAGAACACAATCTAAGAAACTTAAGTTTCAAAAAGCATGGGTCGGGCACGCAGAGTGTTCGCTTACCCAAGGCCGGGGATTATTCATGGAGAACCCATTTAACGGGTTCGTCCGAAGGAAATCCTCCTTCTCCCCCTTATACAGGCCAGACAGGATCGTCACCAGGCCTTCGACCGAATCCGGCCCTTTGCGGCCATGATGGGTGGCATCGTCCTTCCCGTTGAAATCCCACATGGGGTGGCCCCTATATTGTAGTGGCTGCACCCCCCGCATAATGCATGTTGCCATGACTCCAATCATGGTCAACCCGGAATGGGCCAGTAACCTTATTCGGCCCATCAAATAATGGACGCTCTTGTCTTCCTCCAGTTGGGGGCTCCGCGGACGCCAACTAAGGCGTTTCTTCAGAGGTGTATTGCTGAACTCCGGGAGGCCGATCCGAACAGGGTCCGGCAGCGGAGCATCTTCTATATAAAACCATCCCGAAGGCCAGTCTTCGGACGCCTTCTTAGGGGTTCCAGATGGATATCCGGTCCCGGCAATGCGCCATATTTCGGCGCCGCCCACTTGATATATGGACCCCTCGTGAGAGTGGGGTACAAGGCTAAACAACCTCTTCCATAGCATGAAATGGGGCTCGACGCCCAGGAATAGCTCGCAAAGAGCTATGTAACCCGCAATATGCAGGATTGAGGCGGGCGTGAGGTGATGAAGCTGGAGTCCGTAGAACTCCAGGAGCCCGCGGAGGAATGGATGTATAGGAAATCCGAGCCCCCTTATCAGATAGGGGACGAAGCATACCCGCTCCCCTTTGTTGGGACTTGGGGTAACCTCCGCTTACTTCCCACCTTTGTAGGTGGCCAGCCCGGCTCGAACCGGAACCATAAAGGCCGGAGGGAGATATCCCCCCGCTTGGAGATTCACCAGCTCATTGTGCGGAACAGAGCATCTCCTCCAATCTCCTGGCAAAGGGCTGGGAGCGCGAGAAGAGGAGCCGCGTTGACGGTCCATGATGGAATGGATTCTTGGTCGAAAGCGCTTCGATGAGTATTTGCGGGAGGAAGATGGTGATTTGGATCTGGATTCTTGCCTCCCTTATAGGCAGATTATTCGCACAACTAGGGGGTAAAACATAAAAGACACCCTGGCTTTTCACATTCGCGCGACGCGTGGAAGAAGGCCATTATTGGGCGTGGAAGCCAAGACGCGCAACATTGATGAGGAAGCCGGACACTGTTCGGCAGGTACGTAGAACTTGAAGGAGAACCCGCCTTGCAACGCTGAAGACTACACACATGCTGGACTTATCGTCATTGAAGCCTGGTGGGGGGGCTACTGAGGGAGTCCCGGATTAGGGGGTGTCCGGATAGCCGGACTACCATCATCGGCCGAACTATCATCGGCCGGACTATCATCATCGACCGGACTCCAAGACTATGAAGATACAAGATTGAAGACTTCGTCCCGTGTCCGGATGGGACTTTCCTTGGCGTGGAAGGCAAGCTTGGCGATATGGATACGTAGATCTCCTACCATTGTAACCGACTCTATGTAACCCTAGCCCTCTCCGGTGTCTATATAAACCGGATGGCTCTAGTCCGTAGGACCGAACAACAACAGCCATTACAATCATACCATAGGCTAGCTTCTAGGGTTTAGCCTCCTTGATCTCGTGGTAGATCCACTCTTGTAAACATCCACAATATCAATATCAATCAAGCAGGACATAGGGTTTTACCTCCATCAAGAGGGCCCGAACCTAGGTAAAACATCGTGTCCCTTGTCTCCTGTTACCATCCGCCTAGACGCACAGTTCGGGACCCCCTAACCGAGATCCGCCGGTTTTGACACCGACAGGGGTGAATCATTTTTTTGCGCGGGTGCACTTCGTTGTCTGCGAAGATGTAGCTGGTGGGTCCCAGCAGTCAGGGGGCGAATCATTTTTTTCGCGAAATGTGGTGGCCCGTCTGGTGGGTCCCTGCTGTTAGGTGGAGGAATAATTATTTTGTGGGTAATAAGGAGGCACTTCCTTGCTGCCGCCATGGACCCAGCTGTCAGCCTCTCCATGTACAGTACTCCGATGGAAATCGTTCCTTGACCACGCCGCGTGGAGAGCACCAGGGTGGTGGACGACGGCAAGTCCTAGGAAGGGGACGACATGGAGCTGGGGAATACGCGACAGTGGAAGCCCACGCAGAGAGGAGTACGAGGGTTCACTGGTTCGGCTGCGGTATGAGGCTCCCGTCACCGCAGAATAACAGGGGGTGTGAGTGAGTAGAGGGATGGCCTGGCCAGCGGTGGGAGTAGTAGGGGGCGGTGAGGCCTCTGTGGCATCACAGCCGGCCACGGGAGGCAGGAGCACGCGGCACGACCGACGCTGGTTTGGGCGACTGGAGCAAGAAGACCAGAGGTTGAAGAAGCACTACGGCCGTTGGATGAACATCGTACGGTAATAGGAGCTAGAATCGTTCATATTGACTAAGTTGACAAAGCCCTCCGTCCCCGTCTACTTGGTAGGCCCACAAGTCAGCCTCCCACTATGCTGGGTTCTAGCTGGCAGGGGGAGTATTCATTTTTTTGTGCGTAATAAGGAGGCACTTCCTTGCGTGCGAAGATAGCTGGTGGGTCTGACCTGTTAGCGGGGGCACGTTTTTCCATGAAATACAGAGGCCCTTCCGGTGGGTCCCAGATGTCAGGTGGAGGAATCATTAGTTTGTGCGTAATAAGGAGGCATTTCCTTGTGTGCGGCCGTGGACCCAGCTGTCAGCCTCTCCACGCACAATCTACTTCCGATGGTGTCGTTCATTGACCACGCCGCGTCGAGCGCATCCAAGGTGGTGGACGACAGTGAGGCCTCGAACAACAACGAGCGGGAGATGGGAAGACGCGGGAGCAGAATCGCAGATGGAGAGGTGTACGAGGGTTAACTGGTTCTAGTGCGGTGTGGTTCGACAGTCGATGGAGAAGAACAGGAGGTGTGGAGGGGTGGAGGGATGGCCTGGCCAACGATGGAGTAGCGCTTCATGACCACGGGAGCCATGATGGCGTGGTCGAACTCAAGCCCCACCCTTTTGTGTGTGTTGGCATGTGTGCCGTCCAGCTGGCGAGTGTGCCAGCATGAACTGTGGTGATATTTTCTGAAGCCGGCATTGTATGCCGGCGCTGGCATGGTGCTGGCATGAGACATGTCCGCTGGCATAATCGCCCGCAAGCCTTTTTTAAAAGTTGAATGCGGACATGAAATGGGTCGGCGCGTTGGGTGCACCGCCGACCCAAATGCAAAACTGGGCGGACGCTGATACGTCCATTTTGCATCATGCTTTTATATCAATATTTATTGCATTATGGGATGTTATTACACGTTATGTCACAATATTTATGGCTATTCTCTCTTATTTTACATGGTTTATCATGAAGAGGGAGAATGCCGGCAGCTGGGATTCTGGCTGGAAAAGGAGCAAATATTGGAAACCTATTCTGCACAGCTCCAAAAGACCTGCAACTCCATGAAAGTCATTTTTGGATTTAATAATAATTATTGGGAAAAGAAAGTACCGGAGAGGGCCCACACCCTGGCCAGGAGGGTGGGGGCGTGCCCCCCCTACTGGGCGCGCCCCTGTCTCCTGGGCCCCCTGGTGGCCCTTCGGTGCCCATCTTCTACTATATGAGGTCTTTTACCCTAGAAAAAATTATAAGCACACTCACGAGACGAAACTCCACCGCCACGAGGTGGAACCTTGGCAGAACCAATCTAGGGCTCCGGCGGAGTTGTTCTGCCGGGGAAACTTCCCTTCGGGAGGGGGAAATCATCACCACCGTCATCACCAACGAGCCTCTCATTGGGAGGGGGTCAATCTCCATCAACATCTTCACCAGCACCATCTCCTCTCAAACCCTAGTTCATCTCTTGTATCCAATCTTGTATCCAAAACCACAAATTGGTACCTGTGGGTTGCTAGTAGTGTTGATTACTCCTTGTAGTTGATGCTAATTGGTTTACTTGGTGGAAGATCATATGTTCAGATCCTTAATGCATATTAATACTCCTCTAATCATGATCATGAATATGCTTTGTGAGTAGTTCCGTTTATTCCTGAGGACATGGGTGGAGTCTTGCTATTAGTAGTCATGTGAATTTGGTATTCGTTCGATATTTTGATGAGATGTATGTTGTCTATCCTCTAGTGGTGTTATGTGAATGTCGACTACATGACACTTCATCATTAATTGGGCCTAGAGGAAGGCATTGGGAAGTAATAAGTATATGATAGGTTGCTAGAGTGACATAAGCTTAAATCCTAGTTTATGCGTTGCTTCGTAAGGGGCTAATTTGGATCCAGTAGTTTCATGCTATGGTTAGGTTTACCTTAATACTTCTTTTGTAGTTGCGGATGCTTGCAATAGGGGTTATTCATAAGTGGGATGATTGTCCAATAAAGGGCAGTACCCAAGCACCGGTCCACCCACATATCAAATTATCAAAGTAACGAACGTGAATCATATGAGCGTGATGAAACTAGCTTGACGATAATTCCCATGTGTCCTCAGGAGCGCTTTTCTCATTATAAGAAATTGTCCTGGCTTGTCCTTTGCTACAAAAAGTATTGGGCCACCTTGCTGCACCTTATTTACTTTCATTGCTTGTTACCCGTTACAAATTATCTTATCACAAAACTATTTGTTACCTACAATTTCAGTGCTTGCAGAGAATACCTTACTGAAAACAGCTTGTCATTTCTTTCTGCTCCTCGTTGGGTTAGACACTCTTACTTATCGAAAGGACTACGATAGATCCCCTATACTTGTGGGTCATCAAGACTCTTTTCTGGCGTCGTGGCCGAGGAGTGAAGCGCCTTTGGTGAGTGGAACTTCGTAAGGAAACATTTATATAGTGTGCTGAAATTTTCTGTCACTTGTTACTATGGAAACTAATCCTTTGAGGGGCTTGTTCGGGGCATCTTCGCCCCGACTAGTAGAGCAATGAGTTGCTCCTCAACCTACTGAACCTACTGAAAATGTTCACTTCGAGATTCCTTCGGGTATGATAGAGAAACTGTTAGCTAATCCTTTTGCAGGAGATGAAACATTGCATCCCGGTTTACACCTTATCTTTGTGGATGAAGTCTGTGGATTATTTAAGCTCGCAGGTATTCCTGATGATGTTGTCAAGAGGAAGGTCTTCCCTTTATCTTTGAGTGGAGATGCATTGACATGGTATAGGCTATGTGATGATACAGGATCTTGGAATTATAAACGATTGAAGTTGGAATTTCACCAGAAGTTCTATCCTATGCATCTTGTTCATCATGATTGTAATTACATATATAATTTCTGGCCTCGCGAAGGATAAAGCATCGCTCAAGCTTGGGGGAGGCTTAAGTCAATGTTATATTCATGCCCCAATCATGATCTCTCAAGAGAAATGCTTATTCAAAATTTTTATGCTCGGCTTTCCCTTAATGATCGCACCATGCTTGATACTTCCTATGCTGGTTCTTATATGTTGAAGACTACTGAATTCAAGTGGGATTTATTGGAAAGAATTAAACGCAAGTCTGAAGATTGGGGTTCCGACGATGGTAAGGAGTCAGGTATGACACCTAAGTTTGATTGTGTTAAATATTTTATGGATACCGATGCCTTTCGTGGATTTAGCGCTAAATATGGACTTGACTCTGAGATAGTAGCTTCCTTCTGTGAATCTTTTGCTACTCACGTTGATCTCCCTAAGGAGAAGTGGTTTAAATATAATCCTCCCATTGAAGTAAAAGTAGTTGCACCTGTTACAGTTGAAGAAAAGACTATCACTTATAATGATCCTATTGTTCCTACTACTTATGTTGAGAAACCACCTTTTCCTGTTAGAATAAAGGATCATGCTAAAGCTTCAACTGTTGTTCGTAAGAGTAATACTAGAACTTATACACCTATTGAGCCAATTAAAGTTGAACCTAGTATCGCTATGGTTAAAGATCTCTTGGATGATAATATAGATGGGCATGTTATTTATTTCAGTGATGAAGCTGCTAATATTGCTAGACCAGATGCTAAGATACATAGACCGGTTGTAGGCATGCCTGTTATTTCTGTTAAAATAGGAGATCATTGTTATCATGGCTTATGTGATATGGGTGCTAGTGCTAGTGCAATACCTTTTTCCTTATATGAAGAAATTATGCATGATATTGCACCCGCTGAGTTAGAAGAAATAGATGTTACAATTAAGCTTGCCAATAGAGATACTATTTCACCAGTTGGGATTGTTAGAGATGTGGAAGTCTTGTGTGGGAAAGTTAAATACCCTGCTGATTTTCTTGTTCTAGGTTCCCCACAAGATAGCTTTTGTCCCATTATATTTGGCAGACCCTTCTTAAATACTGTTAATGCTAAGATCGATTGTGAAAAGGATGTTGTCACGATTGGCTTGGATGATATGACTCATGAATTTAATTTTGCTAAATTTCGTAGACAACCACATGATAAAGAACTGTCTGGTAAGGATGAAATTATTGGTCTTGCTTTTATTGCCGTGCCTCCTAATGATCCTTTAGAACAATACTTGCTAGACCATGAAAATGACATGTTTATGAATGAAAGAAGGGAAATAGATAAAGTATTCCTTCAACAGGGTCCTATTCTGAAACACAACTTGCCTGTTGAAATCCTAGGGGATCCCCCTCCACCCAAGGGTGATCCCGTGTTTGAGCTCAAACCTTTACCTAATAATCTTAAATATGCTTATCTTGATGAAAAGAAGATATATCCTGTTATTATTAGTGCTAACCTTTCAGAGCAAGAAGAGGAAAGATTATTGAAAACTCTGAAGAAGCATCGTGCTGCTATTGGATATACTCTGGATGATCTTAAGGGCATTAGTCCCACTTTATGCCAACATAAAATTAAATTGGACGAAGGTTCCAAATCAGTTAGAGATCATCAATGACAGTTAAATCCTAAGATGAAAGAAGTGGTAAGGAAGGAGATACTAAAGCTCCTTGAGGTAGGTATAATTTATCCCGTTGCTGATAGTGATTGGGTGTAGCGACCAGACCTCAAACAGTCTGATCTCTGTGCATCAGTGTCATCCCTGGATCGGTAATGCTGACACGCATAGTACTTGAAGGATTTATAACAGAGTAGCAATCACACACTTATTACATCGAATGTCTTGAAAGAGAACTTATTACAATAAATATAGCTGAAGGCCATCTAATAACGATAATAGCGGAAGGCTTGGAAGATAAGCCAGTCCATCAACTCGAACGGCATCACTGAGTATAAGACCATGACCTAAGGCACCTTACTCGTCGTCTGAAAAGTCTGCAACATGAACGTTGCAGCCCGAAAACGGGTCAGCACATGGAATATGCTGGCATGTAACACATAGAGAGTAATGAATAGAATAATGCTATACTACATGCATATATGGCTGGTGGAAAGCTCTATGGTTACAGTTTTTGCATAAAGCCAATTTTTGCCTACTTCAAAGGAATAAATTTTATTTAACTATCATGGTGGTTTTTAAACATTGAGAAGGGTACTCCAACTTAATCCCAATTAAGCATCATCATTAACCCAACAAAATTAAATTAAGTAACATGATGAGATTCACATGATAATCCAAGTACTAGATACTCAAAACATCCATAACCGGGGACACGGCTAACCATGATTAGTTTATACACTCTGCAGAGGTTTGCGCACTTTTCCCCACAAGACTCGATGTCCTCCACTTGATTTCTCGCACTACATGGTGTTTGAGAAACAAATGACCGGGACACAGTCTTTCAGAAGCATTAACTCTCTACTCCGGGTAGACAGTACCAACCTACACCCCCTACATCTGCTAGTCTACCTCTTCAAGAGCTCACGCAACTTAATCAGCTATGCTAGAGCCCATAGTAGCTTGCGGCTGCACATGGAAGTTTCTAGCATAAAAGAATCTCACGATCCCTTTGAGCCTGGGTGGCGGTCCATAGGAGAATCACACGATACCCCGGGATTTCCAAAAATACAGGCAACACTGGGTTCCCCAGGTGCCTCAATCCGCCCAGATGTGAGTTTAAGTTGCCACCTTAAGTAAACCATTAATTTAACAATCTCACATCTATCATGGATACACTCAGCCAATCCACGTCTACTAGCATAGCATGGCAATATAAGCAAACGTAGAAGTAACTCCCAAGGTTTGATAATAAAACAGGTAATAGGTTCTACCTCATCTACTTCCCAAAACCCACATATTAATCATATCCTAATAATGCAATTGTTTGAGGATTGATCTAATGCAATAAAACTGGGTAGTAAAAAGGTATGATCAAAGTGTTACTTCCCTTGCTGATGATCCATGAAACCTAGAGATTCGAAGTAGCAAGCTGCGCACTCCGGGTACTCTATCGCGAACAAACAAGCATACAATAAGCACTCATCTAATGCACAGGTAAAACTCAAATAAGAGACCTAACCAGAAAGTCCAACTTAAGAACTCCGGTTTGCAAAAAGAATCAAACCAAACGAAGCAACGAAACTCAAACGACGAAAGAAACAAGCTTCGTTTACTAATCTGGACCTAAGTCAAAATTTTACAGTAGCAAAAACTTGTTTGAGTAGGTTAAACGAAAAGAGGGTTTCGAGATGAAACTCTATGCGCTTGAATCGCCTGATTTCGATAAATGAGCGAAAAGTTATACTAAAACGAAAATCGGATCAGAAATCACGATCAGAAATAATCACGGAAAATCTGATAAAAAGAAAAACGGACGAACAGGCTAACGAACGAACATTCGCTGTCTGCGGCTAAACGATGAAAACCGTTCGTTAAAACGAACGTACGGACGAACGTCCGCTAAATAGACTAAACCGAAGGAAAAAATAAAACCGATCTAAATAAATAAATAAACCGGGTTCCTAAAAAACCGCCGGTGACGGAAACTACCTCCGGCGAGGTGGCGGCGAGGTTCGGCGGGGCGGCGGCGGTGGGGTTTGGCAGCGGTGGGGTCCGGCGAGGCAGTGGGATCCGACGGCGGTGGGGCGAATCGGCGGCGGCGGCGGCAGCTCACGGCGGCGGCGGTGGCGGGGTTCGGCTGGGGCGGGGCTAGGGTTTGGGGGTGGCTCGGGCCTCGGGCTTTAAAGGCCGGCCAGGCGAAGTCCTCGTCGGGTACGGCCCGGCTAGGTCAGTTCATTTTTTTAAACATTACGTGCAAAAAAACAATTAAAAGAAATACTAAACGGACTCCAAAAATCCCGAAATAAATTTTCCCCGACTTCTAAAATCAAGCCGGACAAGATGAACATTTATTTGGGGCCTAAATGCAATTTTGAAAAATGCGCATTTTTCCTAAACTCAAATAAAATAGCAATAAACTCCAAAATAAAATCTTATTTGGTTTTATTATTAAATCCTCAATATTTCTTTATTTTGGGAAAGTCATTTTATTCCCTCTCTCATATTTTTATAATAGAAATAATTGAAGATAAAATAAATAAAACCAAATGATCCTTTTTTCAAAATTTGAGAAAACTCAAATATGAAAATAACGAAATCCGCAACTCTCTCCGTGGGTCCTTGAGTTGCGTAGAATTTCTAGGATCGAGCCAAAATGCAATAAAATATGATATGCAAAGATGATCTAATGTATAACATTCCAAATTGAAAATTTGGGATGTTACAAACCTACCCCCCTTAAGATGTTTCTCGCCCTCGAGATTCGGGTTGGCTATAAAATAGGTGAGGGTGGTCCTTCAGTAGATGTTCCTCGCGCTCCCAGGTGGCTTCATCCTCGGTATGGTGGCTCCACTGAACTTTGCAAAACTTGATAACCTTGCTGCGGGTGACTCGGCTGGCATATTCGAGAATCTTGACTGGTTTCTCCTCATAGGTCAAATCACTATCCAACTGAATCGCCTCCAGCGGCACGGTATCTCTCAGTGGTATATCAGCCATTTCTGCGTGGCACTTCTTCAACTGGGAAACGTGAAACACATCGTGAACTCCTGACAAACCTTCAAGCAATTCCAATTTGTAAGCAACTTGTCCCATACGCTCCAAAACTTTGTATGGTCCTACAAAACGTGGCGCTAATTTCCCCTTCATTCCAAAGCGATTAACTCTTCGTAGTGGAGATACACGTAGATAAACTCTGTCTCCGACTTCCTAAACTGTCTCCTTGCATTTAGAATCTGCATAACTCTTCTGTCTGGACTGGGCTACCTTGAGGCTATCGCGAATCAACTTCACCTTCTGTTCATACTCTTTAATCAAATCCGGTCCAAACAACTGGCGGTCTCCAACTTCATCCCACAACAATGGTGTCCTGCACCTCCTTCCGTACAGAGCTTCGAAAGGGGCCATCTTCAAAATGGATTGATAACTGTTGTTGTAAGAGAACTCCGCATATGGCAAATTGTCGTCCCAACTAGATCCATAATCTAGCGCACAAGCTCTCAGCATGTCCTCCAGAATCTGATTGACTCTCTCGGTCTGTCCATCTATCTGCGGATGAAAGGCTGTACTGAACTCTAGCCTGGTACCCAAGGTTTCGTGCAACTGATTGCAGAACTTTGAGGTAAACTGGGTTCCTCTATCTGATAGAATGCTCCTCAGAACTCCATGCAAACATACGATCCTGGTCATGTATATCTTGGCCAACTTAGCACAGGTGTAAGTGGTCTTTACTAGGATAAAATGAGCTACCTTCGTCAAATGATCGACTACAACCCATATCGAGTCATAGCCTGAACGAGTCCTGGGCAATCCCGTGATAAAATCCATGCCTAGCTTATCCCACTTCCATTCGGGTATCGGCAATGGCTGTAGCAATCCTGCTGGCTTCTGATGCTCTGCTTTAAATCTCTGACATACATCACATACTCCTACATACTCTGCAATATCCTTCTTCATTCCGGTCCACCAGAAAGTGTCCTTCAAATCCAGATACATCTTGGTATTTCCTGGGTGAATCGAGTACGACGAATCATGGGCCTCTTACAGAATCAACTTCCTGATCTTAGGATCATTAGGCACATAAACGCGGTCCTCAAACCATAAGGTATCATGCTCATCCTCACGAAAACCTTTAGCTTTTCCTTTGCTCATCTTCTCCTTTATCTCGGCAATCTACTTGTCAGTCTTCTGGGCTTCTCTGATCTTATCCATCAAAGTAGACTGAACCTCCAATGCTGCTACATAGCCTCTCGGAACTATTTCCAAACATAGCTCACGAAGATCCTCGGCTAACTCCTTTGGTAACTCTCTGGTCATGAGTGTGTTGACATGGCTCTTGCGGCTCAATGCATCAGCTACTACATTAGCCTTTCCTGGATGATAATGCAATCTCATATCATAATCCTTGATGAGCTCCAACCATCTCCTTTGCCTGAGATTCAACTCCTTCTGCGTGAAGATATACTTCAAACTCTTGTGGTCCGTGTACACCTCACAATGGTTTCCGATGAGAAAATGTCTCCATGTCTTCAATGTGTGCACTACGGCTGCTAACTCCAAATCACGTGTAGCATAATTCAACTCATGGGGTTTAAGCTGTCCCGAGGCATACGAAACAACTCTTCCCTCCTGCATAAGCACTACTCCAAGTCCTCGACGTGAAGCGTCGCAATACACCTCATAATCCTTGAGCTGATCAGGCAGAATCAAAACTGGCGATGTAACCAAATGTTTCTTCAACTCCTAGAAACTAGCCTCACATTCCTCGGTCCATTTGAACTTGGTGTCCTTCTTCAACAACTCCGTCATGGGCTTTGCAATCTTCAAGAAATTCTCAATGAACCTCCGGTAGTATTCTGTGAGTCCTAGAAAACTCCGGATCTCTCCAACTGTTGTTGGGGCTTCCCAGTTTGTCACGGTGACAACTTTGGTGGGGTCTACCTCTATTCCTTCTTCGGATATCACATGTCCGAGAAATCCAACTTCCTTCAACCAAAACTCACATTTGATGAACTTGGCATATTACTGATGTTCTCTGAGCTTCTCCAGTACCAAACGCAAATGCTCCTTATGCTCCTCTTCATTCTTGGAATATACCAAAATATCATCAATGAACACCACGACGAACTTATCCAGAAACTCCATAAACACCTTGTTCATCATGTTCATGAAATATGCAGGTGCGTTAGTCAGATCAAATGACATAACGGTATACTCATACAACCCGTACCTGGTGGTAAAAGCCGTCTTAGGTATATCTTGCTCTCGGATCTTCAACTGGTGGTATCCTGATCGCAAATCGATCTTGGAAAATACCTTAGCTCCTTGCAATCGATCAAACAAGTCATTGATCATCGGTAGTGGGTACTTGTTCTTGATAGTCACTTCATTTAATCCTTGATAATCAACAACATCCTTAATGATCCATCCTTCTTCTCCACTAGAAGCACTGGCGACCCCCAAGGTGAAGAACTTGGGCGAATATAGCCTTTATCCAATAACTCCTTAATCTGCTTCTTAATTTCCTCCAAATCTTTGTGGGCATCCTGTACGGTCTCTTAGAAATAGGCCCTGTGCCTGGCAAAAGTTCAATCAAAAACTCAATGTCCCTATCTGGCGGCATGCCTGGCAACTCTTTTGGAAATACGTCAGGAAAATCCTTCACCACTGGTACTTCCTCCTGTACAACTCCTGATAAGGAATTTACTTGAGTCCTCTTCGGCACATGCCGGGATACATACTTGATCCTTCTTCCTTCTGGTGTGGTAAGCAAAATTGACTTACTGGCGCATTCAATGTTCCCTCCATACTTAGATAACCAATCCATGCCTAATATCACATCCAGTCCTTGCGATTCCAATACTATTAGGTCCGAGGGAAACACATAGTTACCAATCCTTAATGGTAACCGATCACACCATAGACTAGCCATATACTCTGCTCCTGGCGAGGTTACTAACATGGTTGACCTAAGGGCTTGGGTTGGCAGGTTATTCTTATCCACGAATCCCTTGATATGTATGAATGCGATGCACCAGTATCAAAAAGAACGATTGCAGTAAATGTCTTAACCAAAAACTTATCTATTACTGCATCTGGCTGGGCTTCAACCTCCTCCACGCTAACGTGGTTCACCTGTACTTTCTTGAAAGGGTTGGGCTTCTTCCCAGAGCTTCCATTGTCGTTCCCAATCTTCGTTTCAGGACATTCAGTGGCATAATGTCCGATCTTCTGGCATTTGTAACAGGTGATGTGACTCAGATCCCTCTTGGCTGGTGTTGATGGGTTGGTGCGGTTCTGTCCGTTGCTTCCTCCATTCCCATTACCATTCTTGGGGCCACTATGGTTGTGCGAACTACCTCCTCCATGGGTATGCTGAAAATGTCCTCTCGAGTTCGGGGTAAAACGAGGCTTCTGCTGAGCTCCAGAATTGTACTTCCCTTGTCCATACTTTCCCTTGCGGTTATCAATCTGATGCTGTTTCCCTTCAATCATGAGAGCACAATGTACCAACTCCTGGTAGTTGTTGAAGGCTGCCACCATCAACTGCATGCTCAGCTCATCATTTAGTCCTTCCAGAAACTTCTCCTGCTTAGCTGCATCCGTAGCAACGTCATCTGGGCATAACGTGCTAACTTACTAAAGTCATCCACATACTGGCCAACAGTACATCCTCCTTGGCGCAAGTTGCGAAACTCACACTTCTTCATGGCCATAGCTCCTGCTGAAACATGGGCAGTACGGAAAGCCTCCTGGAACTGATCCCATGTGACAATGTCAATAGGATAAGTGGCTGTGAAATTCTCCCACCATGATGCTGCGGGTCCATCAAGCTGACGTGCGGTAAAACGCACCTTCTCCACATCTATGCATCCTACAGTGGTCAACTCCCTTCCCATCTTGTGGAGCCAATCATCTGCAACTATTGGCTCAGTGCTACTGGAAAACACCGGCGGATTCAGCCTCAAGAAACGGTCTAAGTGATCAACAGGTGGTGGTGGTGGTGGGTTGTTGTTGTTTTTGTTGTTCTCCTGATTCTGATTCTGAACTAGGATCTGCATCAATGCATTCTGCTGCTGGATCAACTGAGTGAGCTCCGGTGGGAAAGCAAATCCATTGTCACGTCTCAGAGGCATCTGAGGGTTTAGAAAAGATGAGAATACCGAATAGAATGAGGTCTAGAGAGAAAAACACTACCCATATGCACATGAGACAAACACAAACAATATCACTTCAATCAATCAAACAAGGGCATACAACGGTCTAACTATCGTTACAAAAGTGCTCGGACTATACTATAAACATGGGGGAATACTGCTACTGTTATGGTGATCGACTAGAAAAACTGCTCGGTTGAAGACTCCATGATATCTGCTCCAGCTTCATCAACAAAGTCATCATCGCTATCGTCTGGGTCCGAATCGGTGTCGTCGATGATGATGTAGTTCTCCGAGCAAGTGCAATCACCGTCTTCTTCTCCAGTCGCGGGAAATCCCATGAATACTTTTAGCTTCTTCAGATCATCATTCTTCTCCACGAGTGTTGCTATTTCCTCCTCATATCCATCGCATGTAGACTTGAGTTCTTCCTCCAACTCTATGATCTTGGTCAATGCCTTCTTCCGATCTATCAAGCATGCGCACATCTGGTTCTCCCGGCGACGAATGTGCTGGTTTAACTCCTGGATGAAAGCTGCAATTGATCTATCCTTCCTGGTGCTGATCATCTCCCATTGCTCATCTCGGCGCCCACAAATCTGGTAGATAGTATCCTTGAGATCCTTGTGGTAAACTTCTCCAATGTGTCCCATGGTGATGTGAGCTGCCATGCTCTTTCCTAGACTCCAGGTTGGTGCATCAAAGGAAAACTCTATGGGCTCAGTGACGGGCATGAATGTCCTTCCTTGTACTTGAAATTGAATCATCCAACGCTCTTCTTCGGGTAAAGTGGCGATGTAGGTCCCGGTGAAGCTTGGTACTCCAATGTTCAGGTACTTAGTGACTTCCTTCAAGTGGCGTCCAAAGGGTGTATCTTCATCCGGTTGCGTGAACTTGTTCCTTGCATCCACCATCCTAAAAGAGTAGAAAAGATGAGGAGCCATAATTGAGAAGAGAGTAGTGATCTAGGGCTTTAGCTTAGTGGTCGTGTCCTACACTCAACGTGTGCTCTGATACCATCTTGTAGCGACTAGACCTCAAACAGTCCGATCTTTGTGCATCAGTGTCATCCCTGGATCGGTAATGCTGACACGCACAGTACTTGAAGGATTTATAACAGAGTAGTAGTCACACACTTATTACATCGAATGTCTCGAAAGAGAACTTATTACAATAAATATGGCTGAAGGCCATCTAATAACGATAACAGCGAAATGCTTGGAAGATAAGCGAGTCCATCAACTCCAACGGCATCACTAAGTATAAGACCACAACCTAAGGCACCTTACTCGTCGTCTGAAAAGTCTGCAACATGAACGTTGCAGCCCGAAAACAGGCCAGCACATGGAATATGCTGGCATGTAACACATAGAGAGTAATGAATAGAATAATGCTATACTACATGCATATATGGCTGGTGGAAAGCTCTATGGTTATAGTTTTTGCATAAAGCCAATTTTCCACTACTTCAAAGGAATAAATTTTATTTAACTATCATGGTGGTTGTTAAACATTGAGAAGGGTACTCCAACTCAATCCCAATTAAGCATCATCATTAACCCAACAAAATTAAATTAAGTAACATGATAAGATTCACATGATAATCCAAGTACTAGATACTCAAAATGTCCATAACCGGGGACACAGCTAACCATGATTAGTTTATACACTCTACAGAGGTTTGCGCACTTTTCCCCGCAAGACTCGATCTCCTCCGCTTGATTTCTCGCACTACATGGTGTTTGAGAAATGGATGACTGAGACACAGTCTTTCAGAAGCATTAACTCTCTACTCCGGGTAGACAGTACCAACCTACATCCCCTACATATGCTAGTCTACCTCTTCAAGAGCTCACGCAACTTAATCAACTATGCTAGAGCCCATAGTAGCTTGCGGCTGCACACGGAAGTTTCTAGCATGAAATAATCTCATGATCCCTTTGAGCCTGGGTGGCGGTCCATAGGAGAATCACACGGTACCCCGGGATTTCCAAAAATACAGGAAACACTGGGTTCCCCAGGTGCCTCAATCCGCCCAGATGTGAGTTTAAGTTGCCACCTTAAGTAAACCATTAATTTAACAATCTCACATCTATCATGGATACACTCAGCCAATCCACGTCTACTAGCATAACATGGCAATATAAGCAAACGTAGAAGTAACTCCCAAGGTTTGATAATAAAACAGGTAATAGGTTCTACCTCATCTACTTCCCAAAACCCACATATTAATCATATCCTAATAATGCAATTGTTTGAGGATTGATCTAATGCAATAAAACTGGGTAGTAAAAAGGTATGATCAAAGTGTTACTTGCCTTGCTGATGATCCGTGAAACTTAGAGATTCGAAGTAGCAAGCGACGCACTCCGAGTACTCTATCGCAAACAAACAAGCATACAATAAGCACTCATCTAATGCACAGGTAAAACTCAAATAAGAGATCTAACCAGAAAGTCCAACTTAAGAACTCTGATTTGCAAATAGAATCAAACCAAACGAAGCAACGAAACTCAAACGGCGAAAGAAACAAGCTTCATTTACTAATCTGGACCTAAGTCAAAATTTTACAGTAGCAAAAACTTGTTTGAGTAGGTTAAACGAAAAGAGGGTCTCGAGATGAAACTCTAGGCGCTTGAATCGCCTGATTCCGATAAACGAGCGAAAAGTTATACTAAAACAAAAACCGGATCAGAAATCGCGACCAGAAATAATCACGGAAAATCCGATAAAAAGAAAAACGGACGAACAGGCTAACAAACGAACGTTCGCTGTGTGTGGCTAAACGATGAAAACCATTCGTTAAAACGAACGTACGGACGAACGTCCGCTAATTAGACTAAACCAAAGGAAAAAAATAAAACCAATCTAAAAAAATAAATAAATTGGGTTCCTAAAAAAAATCGGGCGGTTTTCTAGAGAAAACCGCCGGCGACGGAAACTACCTCTGGTGAGGCGGCGGCGAGGTCCGGCGGGGCGGCAGCGGCGGGGTTCGGCGGCGGCGGGGTCCGGCGGGGCAGCGGGATCCGGCGGCGGCGGC